>NW_027597699.1:5000-25000 GCF_964194155.1 Cetorhinus maximus
GTCTGGGCCTAATTGGTTAATGAGATCCCCTTACCTCAGGCGGGATCGGTTAATGATTTCCCCTGTCCCCAGGTGGGACTGGTTAATGATTTCCCCTTTCGCCAGGCGGGATTGGTTAATGATTTCCCCTTTCGCCAGGCGGGATTGGTTAATGATTTCACCCCTCACTTTTCCGCGCGGCTTGGCTCTAATCAGTGGGGCCGGGCTTAATATACGCCTAAGGGGAGCAATCTGACGGGCGAGGCCGACCTGGAGTAGCTCTCGGAAGGGGTGGGAGGTTGGATTTGAGTCGGTGCTGGCGGAAGGGCTGGATTTCAAGGGCTTGGCCGGCTGGCCGGTGGTTGTCGGAAGCGGTGGGCATGAAGGGATTGTCGGCTTGTAAGGCACGGGCTTAGCGAGGGCGTGGTAGGCCTCGGGAGGAAGCGGGGTGAATGAGGCCGCGGTGGCCGCACCGGGCGTCGCCATTGCCGGCTGCGCAGAGTGGATTGGGGTCGGTGTTGAGTGAGGGGCATTTTCCTTCTGGAAGGTAAGGGCCCGGAGGAGGCTAGTGGTTGGTGCGGTTGTAAGAGTGTGCCGGCGGGTGAAGGGTTGCGAAGGCGGCGCATTTGTAGCCTGCATGGTGAGTGTTAGTGTTGGGGTCGGGGTTGGGGGTCGGTGACGGGGAGAAGGTGAGGGAATAGGGTTAGTGTTGGGGTCGGGGACGGGCAAAGGGTTAGGGTAAGGTTTAAGGGTAGGGTTAGGGTTAGGGTTAGTGTTAGGGCGAGTGTTAGGGTTAGGGTTACGTTTAAGTGCAGGGTTTAGAGCGTGTGTTAGGGCCAGGGTTAGGGTTCGGCGAAGGGTAAGGTAGGCAAAGTGCAGAAGGTGAAATGGTTAACCAGTTAGCAGGCAGGGCAGCCGGCCGGCAATGAGAGCGGCCCGCCCGGTGATAAGGGTGCAGTTAGGTGGCGACCAGCCCAGCAGCTCCAGGGGCTAAGTACGGGTGGGTAAACGGTTAACCAGTTAGCAGGCAGGGCAGCCGGCCGGCCGGTAATTAGAGCCGACCTCCCGGCCATACGGGTGCAGTTAGGTGCCGACCAGCCCAGCAGCTCCAGGGGCTAAGTACGTGTGGGTAAATGGTTAACCAGTTAGCAGGCAGGGCAGCCGGCCGGTAATTGGAGTCGACCGCCCGGCCATAGGGCTGCAGTTAGGTGCCGACCAGCCCAGCAGCTCCAGGGGCGAAGTGCATGTGGGTAAATGATTAACCAGTTAGCAGGCAGGGCAACCGGCCGGTAATTAGAGCCGACCTCCCGGCCATACGGGTGCAGTTAGGTGCCGACCAGCCCAGCAGCTCCAGGGGCTAAGTACATGTGGGTAAATGGTTAACCAGTTAGCAGGCAGGGAAGCCGGCCGGTAATTGAGGCCGCCCGCCGGGCCATAGGGCTGCAGTTAGGTGCCGACCAGCCCAGCAGCTCCTGGGGCTAAGTACATGTGGGTAAATGATTAACCAGTTAGCAGGCAGAGCAGCCGGCCGGTAAATAGAGCCACCCGCCCGGTGATAAGGGTGCAGTTAGGTGCCGACAGGCCCAGCAGCTCCAGGGGCTAAGTACATGTGGGTAAATGGTTAACCAGTCAGCAGGCAGAGCAGCCGGCCGGCAATTAGAGCCGCCCGCCCGCTAATCAGGGTGCAGATAGGTGCAGAACAGCCCATCATTTTCCAGGGGCTAAGTACATGTGGGTAAATGGTTAACCAGTTAGCAGGCAGAGCAGCCGGCCGGCAATTAGAGCCGCCCGCCCGCTAATCAAGGTGCAGTTAGGTGCAGAACAGCCCATCAGCTCCAGGGGCTAAGTACATGTGGGTCAATGGTTAACCAGTTAGCAGGCAGAGCAGCCGGCCGGCAATTAGAGCCGCCCGCCCGCCCGCTAATAAGGGTGCAGTTAGGTGCAGAACAGCCCATCAGCTTCCAGGGGCTAAGGACATGTGGGTAAATGGTGAACCAGTTAGCAGGCAGGGCAGCCGGCCGGCCGGTAATTAGAGCCGGCCGCCTGTCCGCCCGCTAATAAGGGTGCAGTATGGTGCAGAACAGCCCATCAGTTTCCAGGGGCTAAGTACATGTGGGTAAATGGTTAACCAGTTAGCAGGCAGGGCAGCCGGCCGGCCGGTAATTAGAGCCGTCCGCCTGTCCGCCCGCTAATAAGGGTGCAGTTAGGTGCAGAACAGCCCCTCTGTTTCCAGGGGCTAAGTACATGTGGGTCAATGGTTAACCAGTTAGCAGGCAATGCAGCCGGCCGGCAATTACAGCCGCCCGCCCGCTAATCAGGGTGCAGTTAGGTGCAGAACAGCCCATCAGCTTCCAGGGGCTAAGGACATGTGGGTAAATGGTTAACCAGTCAGCAGGCAGAGCAGCCGGCCGGCAATTAGAGCCGCCCGCCCGCTAATCAGGGTGCAGATAGGTGCAGAACAGCCCATCATTTTCCAGGGGCTAAGTACATGTGGGTAAATGGTTAACCAGTTAGCAGGCAGGGCAGCCGGCCGGCCGGTAATTAGAGCCGCCCGCCCGGTGATAAGGGTGCAGTTAGGTGCCGGCCAGCCCAGCAGCTCCAGGGGCTAAGTACATGTGGGTAAATGGTGAACCAGTTAGCAGGCAGGGCAGCCGGCCGGCCGGTAATTAGAGCCGCCCGCCCGGTGATAAGGGTGCAGTTAGGTGCCGGCCAGCCCAGCAGCTCCAGGGGCTAAGTACATGCGGGTAAATGGTTAACCAGTTAGCAGGCAGGGCAGCCGGCCGGCAATTAGAGCCGCCCGCCCGCTAATCAGGGTGCAGTTCGGTGCAGAACAGCCCATCAGCTCCAGGGGCTAAGTACATGTGGGTAAATGGTTAACCAGTTAGCAGGCAGGGCAGCCGGCCGGTAATTAGAGCCGACCTCCCGGCCATTACGGGTGCAGTTAGGTGCCGACCAGCCCAGCAGCTCCAGGGGCTAAGTACATGTGGGTAAATGATTAACCAGTTAGCAGGCAGGGCAGCCGGCCGGCCGGTAATTAGAGCCGACCTCCCGGCCATAGGGCTGCAGTTAGGTGCCGACCAGCCCAGCAGCTCCAGGGGCTAAGTACATGTGGGTAAATGATGAACCAGTTAGCAGGCAGGGCAGCCGGCCGCTAATTACAGCCGCCCGCCCGCTAGTAAGGGTGCAGTTAGGTGCAGGACAGCCCATCAGTTTCCAGGGGCTAAGTACATGTGGGTAAATGGTTAACCAGTTAGCAAGGCAGGGCAGCCGGCCGGCCGGTAATTAGAGCCGGCCGCCTGTCCGCCCGCTAGTAAGGGTGCAGTTAGGTGCAGAACAGCCCATCAGTTTCCAGGGGCTAAGTACATGTGGGTAAATGGTTAACCAGTTAGCAGGCAGGGCAGCCGGCCGGTAATTACAGCCGCCCGCCCGCTAATAAGGGTGCAGTTAGGTGCAGAACAGCCCATCAGTTTCCAGGGGCTAAGTACATGTGGGTAAATGGTTAACCAGTTAGCAAGGCAGGGCAGCCGGCCGGCCGGTAATTAGAGCCGGCCGCCTGTCCGCCCGCCAGTAAGGGTGCAGTGAGTTGCAGAACAGCCCATCAGTTTCCAGGGGCTAAGTACATGTGGGTAAATGGTTAACCAGTTAGCAGGCAGCGCAGCCGGCCGGGAATTACAGCCGGCCGCCTGTCCGCCCGCTAATAAGGGTGCAGTTAGGTGCAGGACAGCCCATCAGTTTCCAGGGGCTAAGTACATGTGGGTCAATGGTTAACCAGTTAGCAGGCAATGCAGCCGGCCGGCAATTACAGCCGCCCGCCCGCTAATCAGGGTGCAGTTAGGTGCAGAACAGCCCATCAGCTTCCAGGGGCTAAGGACATGTGGGTAAATGGTTAACCAGTCAGCAGGCAGAGCAGCCGGCCGGCAATTAGAGCCGCCCGCCCGCTAATCAGGGTGCAGATAGGTGCAGAACAGCCCATCATTTTCCAGGGGCTAAGTACATGTGGGTAAATGGTTAACCAGTTAGCAGGCAGGGCAGCCGGCCGGCCGGTAATTAGAGCCGCCCGCCCGGTGATAAGGGTGCAGTTAGGTGCCGGCCAGCCCAGCAGCTCCAGGGGCTATGTACATGTGGGTAAATGGTGAACCAGTTAGCAGGCAGGGCAGCCGGCCGGCCGGTAATTAGAGCCGCCCGCCCGGTGATAAGGGTGCAGTTAGGTGCCGGCCAGCCCAGCAGCTCCAGGGGCTAAGTACATGCGGGTAATTGGTTAACCAGTTAGCAGGCAGGGCAGCCGGCCGGCAATTAGAGCCGCCCGCCCGCTAATCAGGGTGCAGTTCGGTGCAGAACAGCCCATCAGCTCCAGGGGCTAAGTACATGTGGGTAAATGATTAACCAGTTAGCAGGCAGGGCAACCGGCCGGTAATTAGAGCCGACCTCCCGGCCATACGGGTGCAGTTAGGTGCCGACCAGCCCAGCAGCTCCAGGGGCTAAGTACGTGTGGGTAAATGGTTAACCAGTTAGCAGGCAGGGCAGCCGGCCGGTAATTGAGGCCGCCCGCCCGGCCATAGGGCTGCAGTTAGGTGCCGACCAGCCCAGCAGCTCCTGGGGCTAAGTACATGTGGGTAAATGATGAACCAGTTAGCAGGCAGGGCAGCCGGCCGCTAATTACAGCCGCCCGCCCGCTAGTAAGGGTGCAGTTAGGTGCAGGACAGCCCATCAGTTTCCAGGGGCTAAGTACATGTGGGTAAATGGTTAACCAGTTAGCAAGGCAGGGCAGCCGGCCAGCCGGTAATTAGAGCCGGCCGCCTGTCCGCCCGCTAGTAAGGGTGCAGTTAGGTGCAGAACAGCCCATCAGTTTCCAGGGGCTAAGTACATGTGGGTAAATGGTTAACCAGTTAGCAGGCAGGGCAGCCGGCCGGTAATTACAGCCGCCCGCCCGCTAATAAGGGTGCAGTTAGGTGCAGAACAGCCCATCAGTTTCCAGGGGCTAAGTACATGTGGGTAAATGGTTAACCAGTTAGCAAGGCAGGGCAGCCGGCCGGCCGGTAATTAGAGCCGGCCGCCTGTCCGCCCGCCAGTAAGGGTGCAGTGAGTTGCAGAACAGCCCATCAGTTTCCAGGGGCTAAGTACATGTGGGTAAATGGTTAACCAGTTAGCAGGCAGCGCAGCCGGCCGGGAATTACAGCCGGCCGCCTGTCCGCCCGCTAATAAGGGTGCAGTTAGGTGCAGGACAGCCCATCAGTTTCCAGGGGCTAAGTACATGTGGGTCAATGGTGAACCAGTTAGCAGGCAGAGCAGCCGGCCGGCAATTAGAGCCGCCCGCCCGCTAATCAGGGTGCAGTTAGGTGCAGGACAGCCCATCAGTTTCCAGGGGCTAAGTACATGTGGGTAAATGGTTAACCAGTTAGCAGGCAGGGCAGCCGGCCGGCCGGTAATTAGAGCCGGCCGCCTGTCCGCCCACTAATAAGGGTGCAGTTAGGTGCAGAACAGCCCATCAGTTTCCAGGGGCTAAGTACATGTGGGTAAATGGTTAACCAGCTAGCAAGGCAGGGCAGCCGGCCGGCCGGTAATTAGAGCCGGCCGCCTGTCCGCCCGCTAATAAGGGTGCAGTTAGGTGCAGGACAGCCCATCAGTTTCCAGGGGCTAAGTACATGTGGGTAAATGGTTAACCAGTTAGCAGGCAGGGCAGCCGGCCGGTAATTACAGCCGCCCGCCCGCTAATAAGGGTGCAGTTAGGTGCAGAACAGCCCATCAGCTTCCAGGGGCTAAGGACATGTGGGTAAATGGTGAACCAGTTAGCAGGCAGGGCAGCCGGCCGGCCGGTAATTAGAGCCGGCCGCCTGTCCGCCCGCTAATAAGGGTGCAGTTAGGTGCAGAACAGCCCATCAGTTTCCAGGGGCTAAGTACATGTGGGTAAATGGTTAACCAGCTAGCAAGGCAGGGCAGCCGGCCGGCCGGTAATTGGAGCCGGCCGCCTGTCCGCCCGCTAATAAGGGTGCAGTTAGGTGCAGGACAGCCCATCAGCTTCCAGGGGCTAAGTACATGTGGGTAAATGGTTAACCAGTTAGCAGGCAGGGCAGCCGGCCGGTAATTACAGCCGCCCGCCCGCTAATAAGGGTGCAGTTAGGTGCAGAACAGCCCATCAGCTTCCAGGGGCTAAGTACATGTGGGTAAAGGGTTTACCAGTTAGCAGGCAGGGCAGCCGGCCGGCCGGCAATTAGTGCCGACCTCCCGGCAACAAGGGTGCAGTTAGGGCGCCGACCAGCCCAGCAGCTCCAGGGGCTAAGTATATGTGAGTAAATGGTTGACCAGTTAAGCAGGCATAGCAGCCGGCCGGTAAGCGGAGCGTCCCGCCCCGTAATACGGGTGCAGTTAGCTGCAGAACACACCGGCAGGTCCAGGGACGAAGTAGTGGACGGGGAAACGGTTAACCAGTTAACAGGCAGGGCAGCCGTACGGGCAGTAGAGCCGCCCGCCCCGTAATACGGGTGCAGTTCGCGGCAGACCAGCCCCGCAGCTCAAAAGTCTAAGTGGAGAACGGGGAACCGGTTGACCGGTGAGCCGAAGCATGCCAGCAGGCAGGGAAGGTGCAAAAAGGGCCGATAAGACCGAACCGGCACGAGTAACAGGCTGCCGGGGGCGGGTTCCCAGCAAACCAGGTGAGGGGGCGTGGCCGGAGGCCGCGCAGCCGAGCCGCCCGCCCGTGAGTACGGTTAGAGGCAGCAGCGGGCTTCCCCAGCAGGGCAGAAGCCGAAGTGCAGGGAGCGAAATGGTTAACCAGCGAGCAGGCAGCATTCCGGCAGGGCTGGAGGGCGAAAAACGGCGTAAAATAACGGACCGGCAGGAGGAAATGGCTGCCGGGGGGCGGACCCAGAGCCCCCACGTGAGGGGGCGGTTCGGGAGGCAGAGCCGCGCATGCGCGGTTGGAAAACGCGTCACGTCGGAGCAGGGTGAAATCATTAACCAGTCGGCCGCCTCGACGTCGGCTGGCCGGGCCGAGGAGGGTCGGACCGGGGAAAGGTTCCCGGTTTCGTGTCCGTCGGGTGGTCCCGAGTGCGGCAGGAAAAAATCCGGAGTCCTGGGAGCCTTTTTTAAAAAAGAACCGGTCCGGGATGGGGTCGGATTTGGAAGCGTTTGCGGGGCCTAGGTGCCTCTTCGTCGGCATGACTACCGGACGGTCACCCGCCGATCGGCATTTGCGATTTGTTGGCTGGGGAGGTTGGCGGGGTACCTGCAGAATAGTAGGAGGTGGCAAATCGAGAATCGGTCGACATCGCCAAGTGCCTTCTCGAGCCTCCAGGTCTGCAGGGACCGACCCAGGCTGCCCCCAAACCGACCGCGAGGCCGTGCCGGGCGGCCATTTTTGGCCATTTTCGGCATTTTTCGCGTCTTTCGGTAGGTCACGGAAAGCGGCGGCCTGAAGCCCGGGCGTGCCCGGGGAAGGCTCCCCTTCGCCCGCGGGACCGGATTTGCCCCGGAAACGTCCCGAAGCCGGCCGGGAAGGCGGTTTCGAGGGCGAAGCACCTCCGATTGCCTTCGCAAGGCCGGGGAAAGTGGCCCCTGGGCCCGGGAGAGCAAAATCCGTGCGAGGACGGAAGCCCATGAGGTCAGATCCGAGGCTCTTACCCGGCGCCCGGTGGGGGTATTCCCGCAGAGAGCAGCGAATCTGCCCGGCGACGGGTCAAGTTGCAATTTCTGGCATGCCACTCCTGGAGCTGGTTCATGAGTTCCCCTCGGAAGTCCCGATGAGGAAAGGGCAAAATGGCGTTTTGCGGGCTTTGGGGCCTCTTCGTCGGTAGGACTACCGCCCGACCTTACGGTTGGAATTGTCGGCAGGGGAGGTTGGCGGGGTACCTGCAGAATAGTAGGAGGTGGCAAATCGAGAATCGGTCGACATCGCCAAACGCCTTCTCGAGCCTCCAGGTCTGCAGGGACCGACCCAGGCTGCCGCCAAACCGACCGAGAGGCCCTGCCGGCGGCCATTATTGGCCATTTTCGGCATTTTTCGCCTCTTTCGGCCGGGATGGAAAAGCGGCGGCCTGAAGCCCGGGCCTGCCCGGGGAGGCCTCCTAATCGCCCGGGGGACCGGATTTGCCCCGGTGAGAGCCCCCGAAACGTCCCGAAGCCGGCCGGGAAGGCGGCCAAGGGCGAAGCACCTCGCATTGCGTTGGCAGGCCGTGCAAAGTGGCCTCCGGGCCCGCGAGACAATGCAGGGTGCCCTCGGTGTGCACCTGAGAAATGGATAACCAAACGAAGGACAGTGCGCCTCGGATTGCATTGGCAGGCCGTGCAAAGTGGCCCCCGGGCCCGCGAGACGTTACAGGATGCCCTCGGTGTGCCACTGAGAAATGGTTAACCGAATGAAGGACAATGCACCTCGGATTGCCTTCGCAGGCCGTGCAAAGGGGCCCCCGGGCCCGCCAGACGTTACAGATTGCCCTCGGTGTGCCCCTGAGAAATGATTAACCAATTGGAATTTGTCTCTGGCGGAGAGACAAAGTGTTTTCACGAGAAATGGTTAACCAATTGGACTTAGTCTCTGGCAGAGAGGCAAAGTGTTTTCCAGAGAAATGGTTAACCAATTGGACTTAGTCGCTGAACGGCAGGCAAACTGTGGCCATGAGAAATGGTTAACCAATTGGACTTAGTCTCTGGCAGAGAGGCAAAGTGTTTTCAAGAGAAATGGTTAACCAATTGGACTTAGTCTCTGGCAGAGAGGCAAAGTGTTTTCAAGAGAAATGGTTAACCAATTGGACTTAGTCTCTGGCAGAGAGGCAAAGTGTTTTCCAGAGAAATGGTTAACCAATTGGACTTAGTCTCTGAACGGCAGGCAAACTGTGGCCATGAGAAATGGCTAACCAATTGGACTTAGTCTCTGGCAGAGAGGCAAAGTGTTTTCAAGAGAAATGGTTAACCAATTGGACTTAGTCTCTGGCAGAGAGACAAAGTGTTTTCACGAGAAATGGTTAACCAATTGGACTTAGTCTCTGGCAGAGAGGCAAAGTGTTTTCGAGAGAAATGGTTAACCAATTGGACTTAGTCTCTGAACGGCAGGCAAACTGTGGCCATGAGAAATGGTTAACCAATTGGACTTAGTCTCTGGCAGAGAGGCAAAGTGTTTTCAAGAGAAATGGTTAACCAATTGGACTTAGTCTCTGAACGGCAGGCAAATTGTGGCCTTGGGAAATGATTAACCAATTGGACTTAGTCTCTGGCGGAGAGGCAAAGTGTTTTCTCGAGAAATAATTAACCAATGAGGACAATGGACCTCGGGTTGCATTGGCAGGCCGGGCAATGTGGCTCTTGGGCCCGCGAGAGCAAAATCCGTGCACAGACGGAAGTCCATGAGGTCAGATCCGAGGCCTTTACCCGGCACCCGGTGGGGGTATTCCCGCAGAGAGTAGCGAATCTGCCCGGCGACGGGTCAAGTTGCAATTTCTGGCATGCCACTCCTGGAGCTGGTTCATGAGTTCCCCTCGGAAGTCCCGATGAGGAAAGGGCAAAATGGCGTTTTGCGGGCTTTTAGGGCCTCCTGGACGGTAGGACTACCGCCCGACCTTACGGTTGGAATTGTTGGCAGGGGAGGTTGGCGGGGTACCTGCAGAATAGTAGGAGGTGGCAAATCGAGAATCGGTCGACATCGCCAAAAACCTTCTCGAGCCTCCAGGTCTGCAGGGACCGACCCAGGCTGCCGCCAAACCGACCGACAGGCCCTGCCGGCGGCCATTTTTGGCCATTTTCGGCATTTTTCGCCTCTTTCGGCCGGGATGGAAAAGCGGCGGCCTGAAGCCCGGGCCTGCCCGGGGAGGCCTCCTAATCGCCCGGGGGACCGGATTTGCCCCGGTGACAGCCCCCGAAACGTCCCGAAGCCGGCCGGGAAGGCGGCCAAGGGCGAAGCACCTCGCATTGCGTTGGCAGGCCGTGCAAAGTGGCCTCCGGGCCCGCGAGACAATGCAGGGTGCCCTCGGTGTGCCCCTGAGAAATGGTTAACCAAACGAAGGACAATGCGCCTCGGATAGCATTGGGAGGCCGTGCAAAGAGGCCCCCGGGCCCGCGAGACGTTACAGGTTGCCCTCGGTGTGCCACTGAGAAATGGTTAACCAATTGGACTTAGTCTCTGGCAGAGAGGCAAAGTGTTTTCAAGAGAAATGGTTAACCAATTGGACTTAGTCTCTGGCAGAGAGGCAAAGTGTTTTCACGAGAAATGGTTAACCAATTGGACTTAGTCTCTGGCAGAGAGGCAAAGTGTTTTCACGAGAAATGGTTAACCAATTGGACTTAGTCTCTGGCGGAGAGACAAAGTGTTTTCAAGAGAAATGGTTAACCAATTGGACTTAGTCTCTGGCAGAGAGGCAAAGTGTTTTCACGAGAAATGGTTAACCAATTGGACTTAGTCTCTGGCAGAGAGGCAAAGTGTTTTCAAGAGAAATGGTTAACCAATTGGACTTAGTCTCTGGCGGAGAGACAGAGTGTTTTCAAGAGAAATGGTTAACCAATTGGACTTTGTCTCTGGCAGAGAGGCAAAGTGTTTTCAAGAGAAATGGATAACCAATTGGACTTTTTCTCTGAACGGCAGGCAAATTGTGGCCTTGAGAAATGATTAACCAATTGGACTTAGTCTCTGGCGGAGAGACAAAGTGTTTTCACGAGAAATGGTTAACCAATTGGACTTCGTCTCTGGCAGAGAGGCAAAGTGTTTTCCTGAGAAATGGGTAACCAATTGGACTTAGTCTCTGGCAGAGAGGCAAAGTGTTTTCACGAGAAATGGATAACCAATTGGACTTAGTCTCTGGCAGAGAGGCAAAGTGTTTTCCTGAGAAATGGTTAACCAATTGGACTTAGTCTCTGGCAGAGAGGCAAAGCGTTTTCCTGAGAAATGGTTAACCAATTGGACTTAGTCTCTGGCGGAGAGGCAAAGTGTTTTCACGAGAAATGGTTAACCAATTGGACTTAGTCTCTGGCAGAGAGGCAAAGTGTTTTCAAGAGAAATGGTTAACCAATTGGACTTAGTCTCTGGCAGAGAGGCAAAGTGTTTTCAAGAGAAATGGTTAACCAATTGGACTTAGTCTCTGAACGGCAGGCAAATTGTGGCCTTGAGAAATGATTAACCAATTGGACTTCGTCTCTGGCGGAGAGGCAAAGTGTTTTCTCGAGAAATAATTAACCAATGAGGCCAATGGACCTCGGGTTGCATTGGCAGGCCGGGCAATGAGGCTCTTGGGCCCGCGAGAGCAAAATCCGTGCACAGACGGAAGTCCATGAGGTCAGATCCGAGGCCTTTACCCGGCACCCGGTGGGGGTATTCCCGCAGAGAGTAGCGAATCTGCCCGGCGACGGGTCAAGTTGCAATTTCTGGCATACCACTCCTGGAGCTGGTTAATGAGTTCCCCTCGGAAGTCCCGATGAGGAAAGGGCAAAATGGCGTTTTGCGGGCTTTGGGGCCTCTTCGTCGGTAGGACTACCGCCCGACCTTACGGTTGGAATTGTCGGCAGGGGAGGTTGGCGGGGTACCTGCAGAATAGTAGGAGGTGGCAAATCGAGAATCGGTCGACATCGCCAAAAACCTTCTCGAGCCTCCAGGTCTGCAGGGACCGACCCAGGCTGCCGCCAAACCGACCGAGAGGCCCTGCCGGCGACCATTTTTGGCCATTTTCGGCATTTTTCGCCTCTTTCGGCCGGGATGGAAAAGCGGCGGCCTGAAGCCCGGGCCTGCCCGGGGAGGCCTCCTAATCGCCCGGGGGACCGGATTTGCCCCGGTGAGAGCCCCCGAAACGTCCCGAAGCCGGCCGGGAAGGCGGCCAAGGGCGAAGCACCTCGCATTGCGTTGGCAGGCCGTGCAAAGTGGCCTCCGGGCCCGCGAGACAATGCAGGGTGCCCTCGGTGTGCCCCTGAGAAATGGTTAACCAAACGAAGGACAGTGCGGCTCGGATTGCATTGGCAGGCCGTGCAAAGGGGCCCCCGGGCCCGCGAGACGTTACAGATTGCCCTCGGTGAGCCCCTGAGAAATGGTTAACCAATTGGACTTAGTCTCTGGCAGAGAGACAAAGTGTTTTCAAGAGAAATGGTTAACCAATTGGACTTAGTCTCTGGCAGAGAGGCAAAGTGTTTTCACGAGAAATGGTTAACCAATTGGACTTAGTCTCTGGCGGAGAGACAAAGTGTTTTCACGAGAAATGGTTAACCAATTGGACTTAGTCTCTGGCAGAGAGGCAAAGTGTTTTCAAGAGAAATGGTTAACCAATTGGACTTAGTCTCTGGCGGAGAGACAGAGTGTTTTCAAGAGAAATGGTTAACCAATTGGACTTTGTCTCTGGCAGAGAGGCAAAGTGTTTTCAAGAGAAATGGATAACCAATTGGACTTTTTCTCTGAACGGCAGGCAAATTGTGGCCTTGAGAAATGATTAACCAATTGGACTTAGTCTCTGGCGGAGAGACAAAGTGTTTTCACGAGAAATGGTTAACCAATTGGACTTCGTCTCTGGCAGAGAGGCAAAGTGTTTTCCTGAGAAATGGGTAACCAATTGGACTTAGTCTCTGGCAGAGAGGCAAAGTGTTTTCACGAGAAATGGATAACCAATTGGACTTAGTCTCTGGCAGAGAGGCAAAGTGTTTTCCTGAGAAATGGTTAACCAATTGGACTTAGTCTCTGGCAGAGAGGCAAAGCGTTTTCCTGAGAAATGGTTAACCAATTGGACTTAGTCTCTGGCGGAGAGGCAAAGTGTTTTCACGAGAAATGGTTAACCAATTGGACTTAGTCTCTGGCAGAGAGGCAAAGTGTTTTCAAGAGAAATGGTTAACCAATTGGACTTAGTCTCTGGCAGAGAGGCAAAGTGTTTTCAAGAGAAATGGTTAACCAATTGGACTTAGTCTCTGAACGGCAGGCAAATTGTGGCCTTGAGAAATGATTAACCAATTGGACTTCGTCTCTGGCGGAGAGGCAAAGTGTTTTCTCGAGAAATAATTAACCAATGAGGCCAATGGACCTCGGGTTGCATTGGCAGGCCGGGCAATGAGGCTCTTGGGCCCGCGAGAGCAAAATCCGTGCACAGACGGAAGTCCATGAGGTCAGATCCGAGGCCTTTACCCGGCACCCGGTGGGGGTATTCCCGCAGAGAGTAGCGAATCTGCCCGGCGACGGGTCAAGTTGCAATTTCTGGCATACCACTCCTGGAGCTGGTTAATGAGTTCCCCTCGGAAGTCCCGATGAGGAAAGGGCAAAATGGCGTTTTGCGGGCTTTGGGGCCTCTTCGTCGGTAGGACTACCGCCCGACCTTACGGTTGGAATTGTCGGCAGGGGAGGTTGGCGGGGTACCTGCAGAATAGTAGGAGGTGGCAAATCGAGAATCGGTCGACATCGCCAAAAACCTTCTCGAGCCTCCAGGTCTGCAGGGACCGACCCAGGCTGCCGCCAAACCGACCGAGAGGCCCTGCCGGCGACCATTTTTGGCCATTTTCGGCATTTTTCGCCTCTTTCGGCCGGGATGGAAAAGCGGCGGCCTGAAGCCCGGGCCTGCCCGGGGAGGCCTCCTAATCGCCCGGGGGACCGGATTTGCCCCGGTGAGAGCCCCCGAAACGTCCCGAAGCCGGCCGGGAAGGCGGCCAAGGGCGAAGCACCTCGCATTGCGTTGGCAGGCCGTGCAAAGTGGCCTCCGGGCCCGCGAGACAATGCAGGGTGCCCTCGGTGTGCCCCTGAGAAATGGTTAACCAAACGAAGGACAGTGCGGCTCGGATTGCATTGGCAGGCCGTGCAAAGGGGCCCCCGGGCCCGCGAGACGTTACAGATTGCCCTCGGTGAGCCCCTGAGAAATGGTTAACCAATTGGACTTAGTCTCTGGCAGAGAGACAAAGTGTTTTCAAGAGAAATGGTTAACCAATTGGACTTAGTCTCTGGCAGAGAGGCAAAGTGTTTTCACGAGAAATGGTTAACCAATTGGACTTAGTCTCTGGCGGAGAGACAAAGTGTTTTCAAGAGAAATGGATAACCAATTGGACTTAGTCTCTGGCAGAGAGGCAAAGTGTTTTCACGAGAAATGGTTAACCAATTGGACTTAGTCTCTGGCAGAGAGGCAAAGTGTTTTCAAGAGAAATGGTTAACCAATTGGACTTAGTCTCTGGCGGAGAGGCAAAGTGTTTTCAAGAGAAATGGTTAACCAATTGGACTTAGCCTCTGGCAGAGAGGCAAAGTGTTTTCAAGAGAAATGGTTAACCAATTGGACTTGGTCTCTGAACGGCAGGCAAATTGTGGCCTTGAGAAATGATTAACCAATTGGACTTAGTCTCTGGCGGAGAGACAAAGTGTTTTCACGAGAAATGGTTAACCAATTGGACTTAGTCTCTGGCAGAGAGGCAAAGTGTTTTCAAGAGAAATGGTTAACCAATTGGACTTAGTCTCTGGCGGAGAGACAGAGTGTTTTCAAGAGAAATGGTTAACCAATTGGACTTTGTCTCTGGCAGAGAGGCAAAGTGTTTTCAAGAGAAATGGTTAACCAATTGGACTTAGTCTCTGGCAGAGAGGCAAAGCGTTTTCCTGAGAAATGGTTAACCAATTGGACTTAGTCTCTGGCGGAGAGGCAAAGTGTTTTCAAGAGAAATGGTTAACCAATTGGACTTAGTCTCTGAACGGCAGGCAAATTGTGGCCTTGAGAAATGATTAACCAATTGGACTTCGTCTCTGGCGGAGAGGCAAAGTGTTTTCTCGAGAAATAATTAACCAATGAGGCCAATGGACCTCGGGTTGCATTGGCAGGCCGGGCAATGAGGCTCTTGGGCCCGCGAGAGCAAAATCCGTGCACAGACGGAAGTCCATGAGGTCAGATCCGAGGCCTTTACCCGGCACCCGGTGGGGGTATTCCCGCAGAGAGTAGCGAATCTGCCCGGCGACGGGTCAAGTTGCAATTTCTGGCATACCACTCCTGGAGCTGGTTAATGAGTTCCCCTCGGAAGTCCCGATGAGGAAAGGGCAAAATGGCGTTTTGCGGGCTTTGGGGCCTCTTCGTCGGTAGGACTACCGCCCGACCTTACGGTTGGAATTGTCGGCAGGGGAGGTTGGCGGGGTACCTGCAGAATAGTAGGAGGTGGCAAATCGAGAATCGGTCGACATCGCCAAAAACCTTCTCGAGCCTCCAGGTCTGCAGGGACCGACCCAGGCTGCCGCCAAACCGACCGAGAGGCCCTGCCGGCGACCATTTTTGGCCATTTTCGGCATTTTTCGCCTCTTTCGGCCGGGATGGAAAAGCGGCGGCCTGAAGCCCGGGCCTGCCCGGGGAGGCCTCCTAATCGCCCGGGGGACCGGATTTGCCCCGGTGAGAGCCCCCGAAACGTCCCGAAGCCGGCCGGGAAGGCGGCCAAGGGCGAAGCACCTCGCATTGCGTTGGCAGGCCGTGCAAAGTGGCCTCCGGGCCCGCGAGACAATGCAGGGTGCCCTCGGTGTGCCCCTGAGAAATGGTTAACCAAACGAAGGACAGTGCGGCTCGGATTGCATTGGCAGGCCGTGCAAAGGGGCCCCCGGGCCCGCGAGACGTTACAGATTGCCCTCGGTGAGCCCCTGAGAAATGGTTAACCAATTGGACTTAGTCTCTGGCAGAGAGACAAAGTGTTTTCAAGAGAAATGGTTAACCAATTGGACTTAGTCTCTGGCAGAGAGGCAAAGTGTTTTCACGAGAAATGGTTAACCAATTGGACTTAGTCTCTGGCGGAGAGACAAAGTGTTTTCAAGAGAAATGGATAACCAATTGGACTTAGTCTCTGGCAGAGAGGCAAAGTGTTTTCACGAGAAATGGTTAACCAATTGGACTTAGTCTCTGGCAGAGAGGCAAAGTGTTTTCAAGAGAAATGGTTAACCAATTGGACTTAGTCTCTGGCGGAGAGGCAAAGTGTTTTCAAGAGAAATGGTTAACCAATTGGACTTAGCCTCTGGCAGAGAGGCAAAGTGTTTTCAAGAGAAATGGTTAACCAATTGGACTTGGTCTCTGAACGGCAGGCAAATTGTGGCCTTGAGAAATGATTAACCAATTGGACTTAGTCTCTGGCGGAGAGACAAAGTGTTTTCACGAGAAATGGTTAACCAATTGGACTTAGTCTCTGGCAGAGAGGCAAAGTGTTTTCAAGAGAAATGGTTAACCAATTGGACTTAGTCTCTGGCGGAGAGACAGAGTGTTTTCAAGAGAAATGGTTAACCAATTGGACTTTGTCTCTGGCAGAGAGGCAAAGTGTTTTCAAGAGAAATGGTTAACCAATTGGACTTAGTCTCTGGCAGAGAGGCAAAGCGTTTTCCTGAGAAATGGTTAACCAATTGGACTTAGTCTCTGGCGGAGAGGCAAAGTGTTTTCAAGAGAAATGGTTAACCAATTGGACTTAGTCTCTGAACGGCAGGCAAATTGTGGCCTTGAGAAATGATTAACCAATTGGACTTCGTCTCTGGCGGAGAGGCAAAGTGTTTTCTCGAGAAATAATTAACCAATGAGGCCAATGGACCTCGGGTTGCATTGGCAGGCCGGGCAATGAGGCTCTTGGGCCCGCGAGAGCAAAATCCGTGCACAGACGGAAGTCCATGAGGTCAGATCCGAGGCCTTTACCCGGCACCCGGTGGGGGTATTCCCGCAGAGAGTAGCGAATCTGCCCGGCGACGGGTCAAGTTGCAATTTCTGGCATACCACTCCTGGAGCTGGTTAATGAGTTCCCCTCGGAAGTCCCGATGAGGAAAGGGCAAAATGGCGTTTTGCGGGCTTTGGGGCCTCTTCGTCGGTAGGACTACCGCCCGACCTTACGGTTGGAATTGTCGGCAGGGGAGGTTGGCGGGGTACCTGCAGAATAGTAGGAGGTGGCAAATCGAGAATCGGTCGACATCGCCAAAAACCTTCTCGAGCCTCCAGGTCTGCAGGGACCGACCCAGGCTGCCGCCAAACCGACCGAGAGGCCCTGCCGGCGACCATTTTTGGCCATTTTCGGCATTTTTCGCCTCTTTCGGCCGGGATGGAAAAGCGGCGGCCTGAAGCCCGGGCCTGCCCGGGGAGGCCTCCTAATCGCCCGGGGGACCGGATTTGCCCCGGTGAGAGCCCCCGAAACGTCCCGAAGCCGGCCGGGAAGGCGGCCAAGGGCGAAGCACCTCGCATTGCGTTGGCAGGCCGTGCAAAGTGGCCTCCGGGTCCGCGAGACAATGCAGGGTGCCCTCGGTGTGCCCCTGAGAAATGGTTAACCAAACGAAGGACAGTGCGGCTCGGATTGCATTGGCAGGCCGTGCAAAGGGGCCCCCGGGCCCGCGAGACGTTACAGATTGCCCTCGGTGAGCCCCTGAGAAATGGTTAACCAATTGGACTTAGTCTCTGGCAGAGAGACAAAGTGTTTTCAAGAGAAATGGTTAACCAATTGGACTTAGTCTCTGGCAGAGAGGCAAAGTGTTTTCACGAGAAATGGTTAACCAATTGGACTTAGTCTCTGGCGGAGAGACAAAGTGTTTTCAAGAGAAATGGATAACCAATTGGACTTAGTCTCTGGCAGAGAGGCAAAGTGTTTTCACGAGAAATGGTTAACCAATTGGACTTAGTCTCTGGCAGAGAGGCAAAGTGTTTTCAAGAGAAATGGTTAACCAATTGGACTTAGTCTCTGGCGGAGAGGCAAAGTGTTTTCAAGAGAAATGGTTAACCAATTGGACTTAGCCTCTGGCAGAGAGGCAAAGTGTTTTCAAGAGAAATGGTTAACCAATTGGACTTGGTCTCTGAACGGCAGGCAAATTGTGGCCTTGAGAAATGATTAACCAATTGGACTTAGTCTCTGGCGGAGAGACAAAGTGTTTTCACGAGAAATGGTTAACCAATTGGACTTAGTCTCTGGCAGAGAGGCAAAGTGTTTTCAAGAGAAATGGTTAACCAATTGGACTTAGTCTCTGGCGGAGAGACAGAGTGTTTTCAAGAGAAATGGTTAACCAATTGGACTTTGTCTCTGGCAGAGAGGCAAAGTGTTTTCAAGAGAAATGGTTAACCAATTGGACTTAGTCTCTGGCAGAGAGGCAAAGCGTTTTCCTGAGAAATGGTTAACCAATTGGACTTAGTCTCTGGCGGAGAGGCAAAGTGTTTTCAAGAGAAATGGTTAACCAATTGGACTTAGTCTCTGAACGGCAGGCAAATTGCGGCCATGAGAAATGGTTAACCAATTGGACTTAGTCTCTGGCAGAGAGTCAAAGTGTTTTCCTGAGAAATGGTTAACCAATTGGACTTAGTCTCTGGCGGAGAGGCAAAGTGTTTCCCGTTGTAATGGTTGGCCAATGCACTTCGGATTGCGTTGGTAGGCCGTGGAAAGTGGCTCTTGGGCCCGCGAGAGCAAAATCCGTGCGCAGACGGAAGTCCATGAGGTCAGATCCGAGGCCTTTACCCGGCACCCGGTGGGGGTATTCCCGCAGAGAGTAGCGGGTGTGCCCGGCGACGGGTCAAGTTGCAATTTCTGGCATACCACTCCTGGAGCTCGTTAATGAGTTCCCCTCGGAAGTCCCGATGAGAAAATGGCAAAATGGCGTTTTGCGGGCTTTGGGGCCTCCTGGACGGTAGGCCTACCGCCCGACCTTACGGTTGCAATTGTTGGCAGGGGAGGTTGGCGGGGTACCCGGAGATTTTCGGGGACACGATTTTCAGAACATTTTCAGACAACGGTCACACTTTAAAAATGCCCAGAAAAGTGCGACTTTGAGGGTGGTAAGCGTTTTCAAATAGAATACCTTTCAAAGAGCTCTCGGAAGTCCTATATGAGGATTTAAGATGAATTTGTGCGGGCTTTCCGAACTCCGTTGTCGGTCTGAAATATCGGCCAGGGTCCAGACCGGTGGTAACCCTGGTTTAATAAACTTGGCCTGTGGCGAAAAGAACAGACAAAATGACAAAGTGTCAAATATATATATATATACACATGTGTATTTATGAACAAAAAAAATCACAAAGTGTCACCTGGCGGTGTACTTGATGATGAAAAATAAAAATACAAAGTCTGTTCACAGGCACCTTTGGGGCGGGGGTGCCTGAGTCCCCTTGGGTTGCACACTATAGAGTGTTTGACATGGACAGAGTCAACACTGTGTGCGTGCCCAGAACCCTTTTGAACGCAGGCGACGCACGCCGGTCGGCATTTCCTCTCCGTGCGAGCGCCAACAGGTTGCTTCCGTTGTTTTACAAATAAGAAAATTGTATTTATGAGCAGCAAAACAAAAAATCACAAAGTTTCACCTGGCGGTGTACTTGATGATGAGAAATAAAAATACAAAGCCTGTTCACAGGCACCTAGGGGGCGGGCGGGGTGCCTGAGTCCCCTTGGGTTGCACACTGTAGTGTTTGACATGGGCAGAGTCAGCACTGTGTGCGTGCCCAGAACCGATGTGAACGCAGGCGACGCACGCCAGTCGGCATTTCCTAGCCGTGCGAGCGCCAACATGTTGCTTCCGATGTTTTACAAATAAGAAAACCGTATTTATGAGCAAAAAAAATCACAAAGTGTCACCTGGCGGTGTACTTGATGATGAAAAATAAAAATACAAAGCCTGTTCACAGGCACCTAGGGGGCGGGCGGGGTGCCTGAGTCCCCTTGGGTTGCACACTGTAGTGTTTGACATGGGCAGAGTCAGCACTGTGTGCGTGCCCAGAACCGTTTTGAACGCAGGCGACGCACGCCAGTCGGCATTTCCTAGTCGTGCGAGCGCCAACATGTTGCTTCCGTTGTTTTACAAATAAGAGAACTGTATTTATGAGCAAAAAAAATCACAAAGTGTCACCTGGCGGTGTACTTGATGATGAAAAATAAAAATACAAAGCCTGTTCACAGGCACCTAGGGGGCGGGCGGGGTGCCTGAGTCCCCTTGGGTTGCACACTGCAGTGTTTGACATGGGCAGAGTCAACACCGTGTGCGTGCCCAGAACCGTTTTGAACGCAGGCGACGCACGCCAGTCGGCATTTCCTAGCCGTGCGAGCGCCAACAGGTTGCTTCGGTTGTTGCAAAAGTAAGAAAATTGCACCGCTGCGGACCACCCCTCCACCCGCGGTTGAACCAGTAC
>NW_027597699.1:37500-62500 GCF_964194155.1 Cetorhinus maximus
TTAGCAGGCAGGGCAGCCGGCCGCTAATTACAGCCGCCCGCCCGCTAGTAAGGGTGCAGTTAGGTGCAGGACAGCCCATCAGTTTCCAGGGGCTAAGTACATGTGGGTAAATGGTTAACCAGTTAGCAAGGCAGGGCAGCCGGCCAGCCGGTAATTAGAGCCGGCCGCCTGTCCGCCCGCTAGTAAGGGTGCAGTTAGGTGCAGAACAGCCCATCAGTTTCCAGGGGCTAAGTACATGTGGGTAAATGGTTAACCAGTTAGCAGGCAGGGCAGCCGGCCGGTAATTACAGCCGCCCGCCCGCTAATAAGGGTGCAGTTAGGTGCAGAACAGCCCATCAGTTTCCAGGGGCTAAGTACATGTGGGTAAATGGTTAACCAGTTAGCAAGGCAGGGCAGCCGGCCGGCCGGTAATTAGAGCCGGCCGCCTGTCCGCCCGCCAGTAAGGGTGCAGTGAGTTGCAGAACAGCCCATCAGTTTCCAGGGGCTAAGTACATGTGGGTAAATGGTTAACCAGTTAGCAGGCAGCGCAGCCGGCCGGGAATTACAGCCGGCCGCCTGTCCGCCCGCTAATAAGGGTGCAGTTAGGTGCAGGACAGCCCATCAGTTTCCAGGGGCTAAGTACATGTGGGTCAATGGTGAACCAGTTAGCAGGCAGAGCAGCCGGCCGGCAATTAGAGCCGCCCGCCCGCTAATCAGGGTGCAGTTAGGTGCAGGACAGCCCATCAGTTTCCAGGGGCTAAGTACATGTGGGTAAATGGTTAACCAGTTAGCAGGCAGGGCAGCCGGCCGGCCGGTAATTAGAGCCGGCCGCCTGTCCGCCCACTAATAAGGGTGCAGTTAGGTGCAGAACAGCCCATCAGTTTCCAGGGGCTAAGTACATGTGGGTAAATGGTTAACCAGCTAGCAAGGCAGGGCAGCCGGCCGGCCGGTAATTAGAGCCGGCCGCCTGTCCGCCCGCTAATAAGGGTGCAGTTAGGTGCAGGACAGCCCATCAGTTTCCAGGGGCTAAGTACATGTGGGTAAATGGTTAACCAGTTAGCAGGCAGGGCAGCCGGCCGGTAATTACAGCCGCCCGCCCGCTAATAAGGGTGCAGTTAGGTGCAGAACAGCCCATCAGCTTCCAGGGGCTAAGGACATGTGGGTAAATGGTGAACCAGTTAGCAGGCAGGGCAGCCGGCCGGCCGGTAATTAGAGCCGGCCGCCTGTCCGCCCGCTAATAAGGGTGCAGTTAGGTGCAGAACAGCCCATCAGTTTCCAGGGGCTAAGTACATGTGGGTAAATGGTTAACCAGCTAGCAAGGCAGGGCAGCCGGCCGGCCGGTAATTGGAGCCGGCCGCCTGTCCGCCCGCTAATAAGGGTGCAGTTAGGTGCAGGACAGCCCATCAGCTTCCAGGGGCTAAGTACATGTGGGTAAATGGTTAACCAGTTAGCAGGCAGGGCAGCCGGCCGGTAATTACAGCCGCCCGCCCGCTAATAAGGGTGCAGTTAGGTGCAGAACAGCCCATCAGCTTCCAGGGGCTAAGTACATGTGGGTAAAGGGTTTACCAGTTAGCAGGCAGGGCAGCCGGCCGGCCGGCAATTAGTGCCGACCTCCCGGCAACAAGGGTGCAGTTAGGGCGCCGACCAGCCCAGCAGCTCCAGGGGCTAAGTATATGTGAGTAAATGGTTGACCAGTTAAGCAGGCATAGCAGCCGGCCGGTAAGCGGAGCGTCCCGCCCCGTAATACGGGTGCAGTTAGCTGCAGAACACACCGGCAGGTCCAGGGACGAAGTAGTGGACGGGGAAACGGTTAACCAGTTAACAGGCAGGGCAGCCGTACGGGCAGTAGAGCCGCCCGCCCCGTAATACGGGTGCAGTTCGCGGCAGACCAGCCCCGCAGCTCAAAAGTCTAAGTGGAGAACGGGGAACCGGTTGACCGGTGAGCCGAAGCATGCCAGCAGGCAGGGAAGGTGCAAAAAGGGCCGATAAGACCGAACCGGCACGAGTAACAGGCTGCCGGGGGCGGGTTCCCAGCAAACCAGGTGAGGGGGCGTGGCCGGAGGCCGCGCAGCCGAGCCGCCCGCCCGTGAGTACGGTTAGAGGCAGCAGCGGGCTTCCCCAGCAGGGCAGAAGCCGAAGTGCAGGGAGCGAAATGGTTAACCAGCGAGCAGGCAGCATTCCGGCAGGGCTGGAGGGCGAAAAACGGCGTAAAATAACGGACCGGCAGGAGGAAATGGCTGCCGGGGGGCGGACCCAGAGCCCCCACGTGAGGGGGCGGTTCGGGAGGCAGAGCCGCGCATGCGCGGTTGGAAAACGCGTCACGTCGGAGCAGGGTGAAATCATTAACCAGTCGGCCGCCTCGACGTCGGCTGGCCGGGCCGAGGAGGGTCGGACCGGGGAAAGGTTCCCGGTTTCGTGTCCGTCGGGTGGTCCCGAGTGCGGCAGGAAAAAATCCGGAGTCCTGGGAGCCTTTTTTAAAAAAGAACCGGTCCGGGATGGGGTCGGATTTGGAAGCGTTTGCGGGGCCTAGGTGCCTCTTCGTCGGCATGACTACCGGACGGTCACCCGCCGATCGGCATTTGCGATTTGTTGGCTGGGGAGGTTGGCGGGGTACCTGCAGAATAGTAGGAGGTGGCAAATCGAGAATCGGTCGACATCGCCAAGTGCCTTCTCGAGCCTCCAGGTCTGCAGGGACCGACCCAGGCTGCCCCCAAACCGACCGCGAGGCCGTGCCGGGCGGCCATTTTTGGCCATTTTCGGCATTTTTCGCGTCTTTCGGTAGGTCACGGAAAGCGGCGGCCTGAAGCCCGGGCGTGCCCGGGGAAGGCTCCCCTTCGCCCGCGGGACCGGATTTGCCCCGGAAACGTCCCGAAGCCGGCCGGGAAGGCGGTTTCGAGGGCGAAGCACCTCCGATTGCCTTCGCAAGGCCGGGGAAAGTGGCCCCTGGGCCCGGGAGAGCAAAATCCGTGCGAGGACGGAAGCCCATGAGGTCAGATCCGAGGCTCTTACCCGGCGCCCGGTGGGGGTATTCCCGCAGAGAGCAGCGAATCTGCCCGGCGACGGGTCAAGTTGCAATTTCTGGCATGCCACTCCTGGAGCTGGTTCATGAGTTCCCCTCGGAAGTCCCGATGAGGAAAGGGCAAAATGGCGTTTTGCGGGCTTTGGGGCCTCTTCGTCGGTAGGACTACCGCCCGACCTTACGGTTGGAATTGTCGGCAGGGGAGGTTGGCGGGGTACCTGCAGAATAGTAGGAGGTGGCAAATCGAGAATCGGTCGACATCGCCAAACGCCTTCTCGAGCCTCCAGGTCTGCAGGGACCGACCCAGGCTGCCGCCAAACCGACCGAGAGGCCCTGCCGGCGGCCATTATTGGCCATTTTCGGCATTTTTCGCCTCTTTCGGCCGGGATGGAAAAGCGGCGGCCTGAAGCCCGGGCCTGCCCGGGGAGGCCTCCTAATCGCCCGGGGGACCGGATTTGCCCCGGTGAGAGCCCCCGAAACGTCCCGAAGCCGGCCGGGAAGGCGGCCAAGGGCGAAGCACCTCGCATTGCGTTGGCAGGCCGTGCAAAGTGGCCTCCGGGCCCGCGAGACAATGCAGGGTGCCCTCGGTGTGCACCTGAGAAATGGATAACCAAACGAAGGACAGTGCGCCTCGGATTGCATTGGCAGGCCGTGCAAAGTGGCCCCCGGGCCCGCGAGACGTTACAGGATGCCCTCGGTGTGCCACTGAGAAATGGTTAACCGAATGAAGGACAATGCACCTCGGATTGCCTTCGCAGGCCGTGCAAAGGGGCCCCCGGGCCCGCCAGACGTTACAGATTGCCCTCGGTGTGCCCCTGAGAAATGATTAACCAATTGGACTTAGTCTCTGGCGGAGAGACAAAGTGTTTTCACGAGAAATGGTTAACCAATTGGACTTAGTCTCTGGCAGAGAGGCAAAGTGTTTTCCAGAGAAATGGTTAACCAATTGGACTTAGTCGCTGAACGGCAGGCAAACTGTGGCCATGAGAAATGGTTAACCAATTGGACTTAGTCTCTGGCAGAGAGGCAAAGTGTTTTCAAGAGAAATGGTTAACCAATTGGACTTAGTCTCTGGCAGAGAGGCAAAGTGTTTTCAAGAGAAATGGTTAACCAATTGGACTTAGTCTCTGGCAGAGAGGCAAAGTGTTTTCCAGAGAAATGGTTAACCAATTGGACTTAGTCTCTGAACGGCAGGCAAACTGTGGCCATGAGAAATGGCTAACCAATTGGACTTAGTCTCTGGCAGAGAGGCAAAGTGTTTTCAAGAGAAATGGTTAACCAATTGGACTTAGTCTCTGGCAGAGAGACAAAGTGTTTTCACGAGAAATGGTTAACCAATTGGACTTAGTCTCTGGCAGAGAGGCAAAGTGTTTTCGAGAGAAATGGTTAACCAATTGGACTTAGTCTCTGAACGGCAGGCAAACTGTGGCCATGAGAAATGGTTAACCAATTGGACTTAGTCTCTGGCAGAGAGGCAAAGTGTTTTCAAGAGAAATGGTTAACCAATTGGACTTAGTCTCTGAACGGCAGGCAAATTGTGGCCTTGGGAAATGATTAACCAATTGGACTTAGTCTCTGGCGGAGAGGCAAAGTGTTTTCTCGAGAAATAATTAACCAATGAGGACAATGGACCTCGGGTTGCATTGGCAGGCCGGGCAATGTGGCTCTTGGGCCCGCGAGAGCAAAATCCGTGCACAGACGGAAGTCCATGAGGTCAGATCCGAGGCCTTTACCCGGCACCCGGTGGGGGTATTCCCGCAGAGAGTAGCGAATCTGCCCGGCGACGGGTCAAGTTGCAATTTCTGGCATGCCACTCCTGGAGCTGGTTCATGAGTTCCCCTCGGAAGTCCCGATGAGGAAAGGGCAAAATGGCGTTTTGCGGGCTTTTAGGGCCTCCTGGACGGTAGGACTACCGCCCGACCTTACGGTTGGAATTGTTGGCAGGGGAGGTTGGCGGGGTACCTGCAGAATAGTAGGAGGTGGCAAATCGAGAATCGGTCGACATCGCCAAAAACCTTCTCGAGCCTCCAGGTCTGCAGGGACCGACCCAGGCTGCCGCCAAACCGACCGACAGGCCCTGCCGGCGGCCATTTTTGGCCATTTTCGGCATTTTTCGCCTCTTTCGGCCGGGATGGAAAAGCGGCGGCCTGAAGCCCGGGCCTGCCCGGGGAGGCCTCCTAATCGCCCGGGGGACCGGATTTGCCCCGGTGACAGCCCCCGAAACGTCCCGAAGCCGGCCGGGAAGGCGGCCAAGGGCGAAGCACCTCGCATTGCGTTGGCAGGCCGTGCAAAGTGGCCTCCGGGCCCGCGAGACAATGCAGGGTGCCCTCGGTGTGCCCCTGAGAAATGGTTAACCAAACGAAGGACAATGCGCCTCGGATAGCATTGGGAGGCCGTGCAAAGAGGCCCCCGGGCCCGCGAGACGTTACAGGTTGCCCTCGGTGTGCCACTGAGAAATGGTTAACCAATTGGACTTAGTCTCTGGCAGAGAGGCAAAGTGTTTTCAAGAGAAATGGTTAACCAATTGGACTTAGTCTCTGGCAGAGAGGCAAAGTGTTTTCACGAGAAATGGTTAACCAATTGGACTTAGTCTCTGGCAGAGAGGCAAAGTGTTTTCACGAGAAATGGTTAACCAATTGGACTTAGTCTCTGGCGGAGAGACAAAGTGTTTTCAAGAGAAATGGTTAACCAATTGGACTTAGTCTCTGGCAGAGAGGCAAAGTGTTTTCACGAGAAATGGTTAACCAATTGGACTTAGTCTCTGGCAGAGAGGCAAAGTGTTTTCAAGAGAAATGGTTAACCAATTGGACTTAGTCTCTGGCGGAGAGACAGAGTGTTTTCAAGAGAAATGGTTAACCAATTGGACTTTGTCTCTGGCAGAGAGGCAAAGTGTTTTCAAGAGAAATGGATAACCAATTGGACTTTTTCTCTGAACGGCAGGCAAATTGTGGCCTTGAGAAATGATTAACCAATTGGACTTAGTCTCTGGCGGAGAGACAAAGTGTTTTCACGAGAAATGGTTAACCAATTGGACTTCGTCTCTGGCAGAGAGGCAAAGTGTTTTCCTGAGAAATGGGTAACCAATTGGACTTAGTCTCTGGCAGAGAGGCAAAGTGTTTTCACGAGAAATGGATAACCAATTGGACTTAGTCTCTGGCAGAGAGGCAAAGTGTTTTCCTGAGAAATGGTTAACCAATTGGACTTAGTCTCTGGCAGAGAGGCAAAGCGTTTTCCTGAGAAATGGTTAACCAATTGGACTTAGTCTCTGGCGGAGAGGCAAAGTGTTTTCACGAGAAATGGTTAACCAATTGGACTTAGTCTCTGGCAGAGAGGCAAAGTGTTTTCAAGAGAAATGGTTAACCAATTGGACTTAGTCTCTGGCAGAGAGGCAAAGTGTTTTCAAGAGAAATGGTTAACCAATTGGACTTAGTCTCTGAACGGCAGGCAAATTGTGGCCTTGAGAAATGATTAACCAATTGGACTTCGTCTCTGGCGGAGAGGCAAAGTGTTTTCTCGAGAAATAATTAACCAATGAGGCCAATGGACCTCGGGTTGCATTGGCAGGCCGGGCAATGAGGCTCTTGGGCCCGCGAGAGCAAAATCCGTGCACAGACGGAAGTCCATGAGGTCAGATCCGAGGCCTTTACCCGGCACCCGGTGGGGGTATTCCCGCAGAGAGTAGCGAATCTGCCCGGCGACGGGTCAAGTTGCAATTTCTGGCATACCACTCCTGGAGCTGGTTAATGAGTTCCCCTCGGAAGTCCCGATGAGGAAAGGGCAAAATGGCGTTTTGCGGGCTTTGGGGCCTCTTCGTCGGTAGGACTACCGCCCGACCTTACGGTTGGAATTGTCGGCAGGGGAGGTTGGCGGGGTACCTGCAGAATAGTAGGAGGTGGCAAATCGAGAATCGGTCGACATCGCCAAAAACCTTCTCGAGCCTCCAGGTCTGCAGGGACCGACCCAGGCTGCCGCCAAACCGACCGAGAGGCCCTGCCGGCGACCATTTTTGGCCATTTTCGGCATTTTTCGCCTCTTTCGGCCGGGATGGAAAAGCGGCGGCCTGAAGCCCGGGCCTGCCCGGGGAGGCCTCCTAATCGCCCGGGGGACCGGATTTGCCCCGGTGAGAGCCCCCGAAACGTCCCGAAGCCGGCCGGGAAGGCGGCCAAGGGCGAAGCACCTCGCATTGCGTTGGCAGGCCGTGCAAAGTGGCCTCCGGGCCCGCGAGACAATGCAGGGTGCCCTCGGTGTGCCCCTGAGAAATGGTTAACCAAACGAAGGACAGTGCGGCTCGGATTGCATTGGCAGGCCGTGCAAAGGGGCCCCCGGGCCCGCGAGACGTTACAGATTGCCCTCGGTGAGCCCCTGAGAAATGGTTAACCAATTGGACTTAGTCTCTGGCAGAGAGACAAAGTGTTTTCAAGAGAAATGGTTAACCAATTGGACTTAGTCTCTGGCAGAGAGGCAAAGTGTTTTCACGAGAAATGGTTAACCAATTGGACTTAGTCTCTGGCGGAGAGACAAAGTGTTTTCACGAGAAATGGTTAACCAATTGGACTTAGTCTCTGGCAGAGAGGCAAAGTGTTTTCAAGAGAAATGGTTAACCAATTGGACTTAGTCTCTGGCGGAGAGACAGAGTGTTTTCAAGAGAAATGGTTAACCAATTGGACTTTGTCTCTGGCAGAGAGGCAAAGTGTTTTCAAGAGAAATGGATAACCAATTGGACTTTTTCTCTGAACGGCAGGCAAATTGTGGCCTTGAGAAATGATTAACCAATTGGACTTAGTCTCTGGCGGAGAGACAAAGTGTTTTCACGAGAAATGGTTAACCAATTGGACTTCGTCTCTGGCAGAGAGGCAAAGTGTTTTCCTGAGAAATGGGTAACCAATTGGACTTAGTCTCTGGCAGAGAGGCAAAGTGTTTTCACGAGAAATGGATAACCAATTGGACTTAGTCTCTGGCAGAGAGGCAAAGTGTTTTCCTGAGAAATGGTTAACCAATTGGACTTAGTCTCTGGCAGAGAGGCAAAGCGTTTTCCTGAGAAATGGTTAACCAATTGGACTTAGTCTCTGGCGGAGAGGCAAAGTGTTTTCACGAGAAATGGTTAACCAATTGGACTTAGTCTCTGGCAGAGAGGCAAAGTGTTTTCAAGAGAAATGGTTAACCAATTGGACTTAGTCTCTGGCAGAGAGGCAAAGTGTTTTCAAGAGAAATGGTTAACCAATTGGACTTAGTCTCTGAACGGCAGGCAAATTGTGGCCTTGAGAAATGATTAACCAATTGGACTTCGTCTCTGGCGGAGAGGCAAAGTGTTTTCTCGAGAAATAATTAACCAATGAGGCCAATGGACCTCGGGTTGCATTGGCAGGCCGGGCAATGAGGCTCTTGGGCCCGCGAGAGCAAAATCCGTGCACAGACGGAAGTCCATGAGGTCAGATCCGAGGCCTTTACCCGGCACCCGGTGGGGGTATTCCCGCAGAGAGTAGCGAATCTGCCCGGCGACGGGTCAAGTTGCAATTTCTGGCATACCACTCCTGGAGCTGGTTAATGAGTTCCCCTCGGAAGTCCCGATGAGGAAAGGGCAAAATGGCGTTTTGCGGGCTTTGGGGCCTCTTCGTCGGTAGGACTACCGCCCGACCTTACGGTTGGAATTGTCGGCAGGGGAGGTTGGCGGGGTACCTGCAGAATAGTAGGAGGTGGCAAATCGAGAATCGGTCGACATCGCCAAAAACCTTCTCGAGCCTCCAGGTCTGCAGGGACCGACCCAGGCTGCCGCCAAACCGACCGAGAGGCCCTGCCGGCGACCATTTTTGGCCATTTTCGGCATTTTTCGCCTCTTTCGGCCGGGATGGAAAAGCGGCGGCCTGAAGCCCGGGCCTGCCCGGGGAGGCCTCCTAATCGCCCGGGGGACCGGATTTGCCCCGGTGAGAGCCCCCGAAACGTCCCGAAGCCGGCCGGGAAGGCGGCCAAGGGCGAAGCACCTCGCATTGCGTTGGCAGGCCGTGCAAAGTGGCCTCCGGGCCCGCGAGACAATGCAGGGTGCCCTCGGTGTGCCCCTGAGAAATGGTTAACCAAACGAAGGACAGTGCGGCTCGGATTGCATTGGCAGGCCGTGCAAAGGGGCCCCCGGGCCCGCGAGACGTTACAGATTGCCCTCGGTGAGCCCCTGAGAAATGGTTAACCAATTGGACTTAGTCTCTGGCAGAGAGACAAAGTGTTTTCAAGAGAAATGGTTAACCAATTGGACTTAGTCTCTGGCAGAGAGGCAAAGTGTTTTCACGAGAAATGGTTAACCAATTGGACTTAGTCTCTGGCGGAGAGACAAAGTGTTTTCACGAGAAATGGTTAACCAATTGGACTTAGTCTCTGGCAGAGAGGCAAAGTGTTTTCAAGAGAAATGGTTAACCAATTGGACTTAGTCTCTGGCGGAGAGACAGAGTGTTTTCAAGAGAAATGGTTAACCAATTGGACTTTGTCTCTGGCAGAGAGGCAAAGTGTTTTCAAGAGAAATGGATAACCAATTGGACTTTTTCTCTGAACGGCAGGCAAATTGTGGCCTTGAGAAATGATTAACCAATTGGACTTAGTCTCTGGCGGAGAGACAAAGTGTTTTCACGAGAAATGGTTAACCAATTGGACTTCGTCTCTGGCAGAGAGGCAAAGTGTTTTCCTGAGAAATGGGTAACCAATTGGACTTAGTCTCTGGCAGAGAGGCAAAGTGTTTTCACGAGAAATGGATAACCAATTGGACTTAGTCTCTGGCAGAGAGGCAAAGTGTTTTCCTGAGAAATGGTTAACCAATTGGACTTAGTCTCTGGCAGAGAGGCAAAGCGTTTTCCTGAGAAATGGTTAACCAATTGGACTTAGTCTCTGGCGGAGAGGCAAAGTGTTTTCACGAGAAATGGTTAACCAATTGGACTTAGTCTCTGGCAGAGAGGCAAAGTGTTTTCAAGAGAAATGGTTAACCAATTGGACTTAGTCTCTGGCAGAGAGGCAAAGTGTTTTCAAGAGAAATGGTTAACCAATTGGACTTAGTCTCTGAACGGCAGGCAAATTGTGGCCTTGAGAAATGATTAACCAATTGGACTTCGTCTCTGGCGGAGAGGCAAAGTGTTTTCTCGAGAAATAATTAACCAATGAGGCCAATGGACCTCGGGTTGCATTGGCAGGCCGGGCAATGAGGCTCTTGGGCCCGCGAGAGCAAAATCCGTGCACAGACGGAAGTCCATGAGGTCAGATCCGAGGCCTTTACCCGGCACCCGGTGGGGGTATTCCCGCAGAGAGTAGCGAATCTGCCCGGCGACGGGTCAAGTTGCAATTTCTGGCATACCACTCCTGGAGCTGGTTAATGAGTTCCCCTCGGAAGTCCCGATGAGGAAAGGGCAAAATGGCGTTTTGCGGGCTTTGGGGCCTCTTCGTCGGTAGGACTACCGCCCGACCTTACGGTTGGAATTGTCGGCAGGGGAGGTTGGCGGGGTACCTGCAGAATAGTAGGAGGTGGCAAATCGAGAATCGGTCGACATCGCCAAAAACCTTCTCGAGCCTCCAGGTCTGCAGGGACCGACCCAGGCTGCCGCCAAACCGACCGAGAGGCCCTGCCGGCGACCATTTTTGGCCATTTTCGGCATTTTTCGCCTCTTTCGGCCGGGATGGAAAAGCGGCGGCCTGAAGCCCGGGCCTGCCCGGGGAGGCCTCCTAATCGCCCGGGGGACCGGATTTGCCCCGGTGAGAGCCCCCGAAACGTCCCGAAGCCGGCCGGGAAGGCGGCCAAGGGCGAAGCACCTCGCATTGCGTTGGCAGGCCGTGCAAAGTGGCCTCCGGGCCCGCGAGACAATGCAGGGTGCCCTCGGTGTGCCCCTGAGAAATGGTTAACCAAACGAAGGACAGTGCGGCTCGGATTGCATTGGCAGGCCGTGCAAAGGGGCCCCCGGGCCCGCGAGACGTTACAGATTGCCCTCGGTGAGCCCCTGAGAAATGGTTAACCAATTGGACTTAGTCTCTGGCAGAGAGACAAAGTGTTTTCAAGAGAAATGGTTAACCAATTGGACTTAGTCTCTGGCAGAGAGGCAAAGTGTTTTCACGAGAAATGGTTAACCAATTGGACTTAGTCTCTGGCGGAGAGACAAAGTGTTTTCAAGAGAAATGGATAACCAATTGGACTTAGTCTCTGGCAGAGAGGCAAAGTGTTTTCACGAGAAATGGTTAACCAATTGGACTTAGTCTCTGGCAGAGAGGCAAAGTGTTTTCAAGAGAAATGGTTAACCAATTGGACTTAGTCTCTGGCGGAGAGGCAAAGTGTTTTCAAGAGAAATGGTTAACCAATTGGACTTAGCCTCTGGCAGAGAGGCAAAGTGTTTTCAAGAGAAATGGTTAACCAATTGGACTTGGTCTCTGAACGGCAGGCAAATTGTGGCCTTGAGAAATGATTAACCAATTGGACTTAGTCTCTGGCGGAGAGACAAAGTGTTTTCACGAGAAATGGTTAACCAATTGGACTTAGTCTCTGGCAGAGAGGCAAAGTGTTTTCAAGAGAAATGGTTAACCAATTGGACTTAGTCTCTGGCGGAGAGACAGAGTGTTTTCAAGAGAAATGGTTAACCAATTGGACTTTGTCTCTGGCAGAGAGGCAAAGTGTTTTCAAGAGAAATGGTTAACCAATTGGACTTAGTCTCTGGCAGAGAGGCAAAGCGTTTTCCTGAGAAATGGTTAACCAATTGGACTTAGTCTCTGGCGGAGAGGCAAAGTGTTTTCAAGAGAAATGGTTAACCAATTGGACTTAGTCTCTGAACGGCAGGCAAATTGTGGCCTTGAGAAATGATTAACCAATTGGACTTCGTCTCTGGCGGAGAGGCAAAGTGTTTTCTCGAGAAATAATTAACCAATGAGGCCAATGGACCTCGGGTTGCATTGGCAGGCCGGGCAATGAGGCTCTTGGGCCCGCGAGAGCAAAATCCGTGCACAGACGGAAGTCCATGAGGTCAGATCCGAGGCCTTTACCCGGCACCCGGTGGGGGTATTCCCGCAGAGAGTAGCGAATCTGCCCGGCGACGGGTCAAGTTGCAATTTCTGGCATACCACTCCTGGAGCTGGTTAATGAGTTCCCCTCGGAAGTCCCGATGAGGAAAGGGCAAAATGGCGTTTTGCGGGCTTTGGGGCCTCTTCGTCGGTAGGACTACCGCCCGACCTTACGGTTGGAATTGTCGGCAGGGGAGGTTGGCGGGGTACCTGCAGAATAGTAGGAGGTGGCAAATCGAGAATCGGTCGACATCGCCAAAAACCTTCTCGAGCCTCCAGGTCTGCAGGGACCGACCCAGGCTGCCGCCAAACCGACCGAGAGGCCCTGCCGGCGACCATTTTTGGCCATTTTCGGCATTTTTCGCCTCTTTCGGCCGGGATGGAAAAGCGGCGGCCTGAAGCCCGGGCCTGCCCGGGGAGGCCTCCTAATCGCCCGGGGGACCGGATTTGCCCCGGTGAGAGCCCCCGAAACGTCCCGAAGCCGGCCGGGAAGGCGGCCAAGGGCGAAGCACCTCGCATTGCGTTGGCAGGCCGTGCAAAGTGGCCTCCGGGCCCGCGAGACAATGCAGGGTGCCCTCGGTGTGCCCCTGAGAAATGGTTAACCAAACGAAGGACAGTGCGGCTCGGATTGCATTGGCAGGCCGTGCAAAGGGGCCCCCGGGCCCGCGAGACGTTACAGATTGCCCTCGGTGAGCCCCTGAGAAATGGTTAACCAATTGGACTTAGTCTCTGGCAGAGAGACAAAGTGTTTTCAAGAGAAATGGTTAACCAATTGGACTTAGTCTCTGGCAGAGAGGCAAAGTGTTTTCACGAGAAATGGTTAACCAATTGGACTTAGTCTCTGGCGGAGAGACAAAGTGTTTTCAAGAGAAATGGATAACCAATTGGACTTAGTCTCTGGCAGAGAGGCAAAGTGTTTTCACGAGAAATGGTTAACCAATTGGACTTAGTCTCTGGCAGAGAGGCAAAGTGTTTTCAAGAGAAATGGTTAACCAATTGGACTTAGTCTCTGGCGGAGAGGCAAAGTGTTTTCAAGAGAAATGGTTAACCAATTGGACTTAGCCTCTGGCAGAGAGGCAAAGTGTTTTCAAGAGAAATGGTTAACCAATTGGACTTGGTCTCTGAACGGCAGGCAAATTGTGGCCTTGAGAAATGATTAACCAATTGGACTTAGTCTCTGGCGGAGAGACAAAGTGTTTTCACGAGAAATGGTTAACCAATTGGACTTAGTCTCTGGCAGAGAGGCAAAGTGTTTTCAAGAGAAATGGTTAACCAATTGGACTTAGTCTCTGGCGGAGAGACAGAGTGTTTTCAAGAGAAATGGTTAACCAATTGGACTTTGTCTCTGGCAGAGAGGCAAAGTGTTTTCAAGAGAAATGGTTAACCAATTGGACTTAGTCTCTGGCAGAGAGGCAAAGCGTTTTCCTGAGAAATGGTTAACCAATTGGACTTAGTCTCTGGCGGAGAGGCAAAGTGTTTTCAAGAGAAATGGTTAACCAATTGGACTTAGTCTCTGAACGGCAGGCAAATTGTGGCCTTGAGAAATGATTAACCAATTGGACTTCGTCTCTGGCGGAGAGGCAAAGTGTTTTCTCGAGAAATAATTAACCAATGAGGCCAATGGACCTCGGGTTGCATTGGCAGGCCGGGCAATGAGGCTCTTGGGCCCGCGAGAGCAAAATCCGTGCACAGACGGAAGTCCATGAGGTCAGATCCGAGGCCTTTACCCGGCACCCGGTGGGGGTATTCCCGCAGAGAGTAGCGAATCTGCCCGGCGACGGGTCAAGTTGCAATTTCTGGCATACCACTCCTGGAGCTGGTTAATGAGTTCCCCTCGGAAGTCCCGATGAGGAAAGGGCAAAATGGCGTTTTGCGGGCTTTGGGGCCTCTTCGTCGGTAGGACTACCGCCCGACCTTACGGTTGGAATTGTCGGCAGGGGAGGTTGGCGGGGTACCTGCAGAATAGTAGGAGGTGGCAAATCGAGAATCGGTCGACATCGCCAAAAACCTTCTCGAGCCTCCAGGTCTGCAGGGACCGACCCAGGCTGCCGCCAAACCGACCGAGAGGCCCTGCCGGCGACCATTTTTGGCCATTTTCGGCATTTTTCGCCTCTTTCGGCCGGGATGGAAAAGCGGCGGCCTGAAGCCCGGGCCTGCCCGGGGAGGCCTCCTAATCGCCCGGGGGACCGGATTTGCCCCGGTGAGAGCCCCCGAAACGTCCCGAAGCCGGCCGGGAAGGCGGCCAAGGGCGAAGCACCTCGCATTGCGTTGGCAGGCCGTGCAAAGTGGCCTCCGGGCCCGCGAGACAATGCAGGGTGCCCTCGGTGTGCCCCTGAGAAATGGTTAACCAAACGAAGGACAGTGCGGCTCGGATTGCATTGGCAGGCCGTGCAAAGGGGCCCCCGGGCCCGCGAGACGTTACAGATTGCCCTCGGTGAGCCCCTGAGAAATGGTTAACCAATTGGACTTAGTCTCTGGCAGAGAGACAAAGTGTTTTCAAGAGAAATGGTTAACCAATTGGACTTAGTCTCTGGCAGAGAGGCAAAGTGTTTTCACGAGAAATGGTTAACCAATTGGACTTAGTCTCTGGCGGAGAGACAAAGTGTTTTCAAGAGAAATGGATAACCAATTGGACTTAGTCTCTGGCAGAGAGGCAAAGTGTTTTCACGAGAAATGGTTAACCAATTGGACTTAGTCTCTGGCAGAGAGGCAAAGTGTTTTCAAGAGAAATGGTTAACCAATTGGACTTAGTCTCTGGCGGAGAGGCAAAGTGTTTTCAAGAGAAATGGTTAACCAATTGGACTTAGCCTCTGGCAGAGAGGCAAAGTGTTTTCAAGAGAAATGGTTAACCAATTGGACTTGGTCTCTGAACGGCAGGCAAATTGTGGCCTTGAGAAATGATTAACCAATTGGACTTAGTCTCTGGCGGAGAGACAAAGTGTTTTCACGAGAAATGGTTAACCAATTGGACTTAGTCTCTGGCAGAGAGGCAAAGTGTTTTCAAGAGAAATGGTTAACCAATTGGACTTAGTCTCTGGCGGAGAGACAGAGTGTTTTCAAGAGAAATGGTTAACCAATTGGACTTTGTCTCTGGCAGAGAGGCAAAGTGTTTTCAAGAGAAATGGTTAACCAATTGGACTTAGTCTCTGGCAGAGAGGCAAAGCGTTTTCCTGAGAAATGGTTAACCAATTGGACTTAGTCTCTGGCGGAGAGGCAAAGTGTTTTCAAGAGAAATGGTTAACCAATTGGACTTAGTCTCTGAACGGCAGGCAAATTGTGGCCTTGAGAAATGATTAACCAATTGGACTTCGTCTCTGGCGGAGAGGCAAAGTGTTTTCTCGAGAAATAATTAACCAATGAGGCCAATGGACCTCGGGTTGCATTGGCAGGCCGGGCAATGAGGCTCTTGGGCCCGCGAGAGCAAAATCCGTGCACAGACGGAAGTCCATGAGGTCAGATCCGAGGCCTTTACCCGGCACCCGGTGGGGGTATTCCCGCAGAGAGTAGCGAATCTGCCCGGCGACGGGTCAAGTTGCAATTTCTGGCATACCACTCCTGGAGCTGGTTAATGAGTTCCCCTCGGAAGTCCCGATGAGGAAAGGGCAAAATGGCGTTTTGCGGGCTTTGGGGCCTCTTCGTCGGTAGGACTACCGCCCGACCTTACGGTTGGAATTGTCGGCAGGGGAGGTTGGCGGGGTACCTGCAGAATAGTAGGAGGTGGCAAATCGAGAATCGGTCGACATCGCCAAAAACCTTCTCGAGCCTCCAGGTCTGCAGGGACCGACCCAGGCTGCCGCCAAACCGACCGAGAGGCCCTGCCGGCGACCATTTTTGGCCATTTTCGGCATTTTTCGCCTCTTTCGGCCGGGATGGAAAAGCGGCGGCCTGAAGCCCGGGCCTGCCCGGGGAGGCCTCCTAATCGCCCGGGGGACCGGATTTGCCCCGGTGAGAGCCCCCGAAACGTCCCGAAGCCGGCCGGGAAGGCGGCCAAGGGCGAAGCACCTCGCATTGCGTTGGCAGGCCGTGCAAAGTGGCCTCCGGGCCCGCGAGACAATGCAGGGTGCCCTCGGTGTGCCCCTGAGAAATGGTTAACCAAACGAAGGACAGTGCGGCTCGGATTGCATTGGCAGGCCGTGCAAAGGGGCCCCCGGGCCCGCGAGACGTTACAGATTGCCCTCGGTGAGCCCCTGAGAAATGGTTAACCAATTGGACTTAGTCTCTGGCAGAGAGACAAAGTGTTTTCAAGAGAAATGGTTAACCAATTGGACTTAGTCTCTGGCAGAGAGGCAAAGTGTTTTCACGAGAAATGGTTAACCAATTGGACTTAGTCTCTGGCGGAGAGACAAAGTGTTTTCAAGAGAAATGGATAACCAATTGGACTTAGTCTCTGGCAGAGAGGCAAAGTGTTTTCACGAGAAATGGTTAACCAATTGGACTTAGTCTCTGGCAGAGAGGCAAAGTGTTTTCAAGAGAAATGGTTAACCAATTGGACTTAGTCTCTGGCGGAGAGGCAAAGTGTTTTCAAGAGAAATGGTTAACCAATTGGACTTAGCCTCTGGCAGAGAGGCAAAGTGTTTTCAAGAGAAATGGTTAACCAATTGGACTTGGTCTCTGAACGGCAGGCAAATTGTGGCCTTGAGAAATGATTAACCAATTGGACTTAGTCTCTGGCGGAGAGACAAAGTGTTTTCACGAGAAATGGTTAACCAATTGGACTTAGTCTCTGGCAGAGAGGCAAAGTGTTTTCAAGAGAAATGGTTAACCAATTGGACTTAGTCTCTGGCGGAGAGACAGAGTGTTTTCAAGAGAAATGGTTAACCAATTGGACTTTGTCTCTGGCAGAGAGGCAAAGTGTTTTCAAGAGAAATGGTTAACCAATTGGACTTAGTCTCTGGCAGAGAGGCAAAGCGTTTTCCTGAGAAATGGTTAACCAATTGGACTTAGTCTCTGGCGGAGAGGCAAAGTGTTTTCAAGAGAAATGGTTAACCAATTGGACTTAGTCTCTGAACGGCAGGCAAATTGTGGCCTTGAGAAATGATTAACCAATTGGACTTCGTCTCTGGCGGAGAGGCAAAGTGTTTTCTCGAGAAATAATTAACCAATGAGGCCAATGGACCTCGGGTTGCATTGGCAGGCCGGGCAATGAGGCTCTTGGGCCCGCGAGAGCAAAATCCGTGCACAGACGGAAGTCCATGAGGTCAGATCCGAGGCCTTTACCCGGCACCCGGTGGGGGTATTCCCGCAGAGAGTAGCGAATCTGCCCGGCGACGGGTCAAGTTGCAATTTCTGGCATACCACTCCTGGAGCTGGTTAATGAGTTCCCCTCGGAAGTCCCGATGAGGAAAGGGCAAAATGGCGTTTTGCGGGCTTTGGGGCCTCTTCGTCGGTAGGACTACCGCCCGACCTTACGGTTGGAATTGTCGGCAGGGGAGGTTGGCGGGGTACCTGCAGAATAGTAGGAGGTGGCAAATCGAGAATCGGTCGACATCGCCAAAAACCTTCTCGAGCCTCCAGGTCTGCAGGGACCGACCCAGGCTGCCGCCAAACCGACCGAGAGGCCCTGCCGGCGACCATTTTTGGCCATTTTCGGCATTTTTCGCCTCTTTCGGCCGGGATGGAAAAGCGGCGGCCTGAAGCCCGGGCCTGCCCGGGGAGGCCTCCTAATCGCCCGGGGGACCGGATTTGCCCCGGTGAGAGCCCCCGAAACGTCCCGAAGCCGGCCGGGAAGGCGGCCAAGGGCGAAGCACCTCGCATTGCGTTGGCAGGCCGTGCAAAGTGGCCTCCGGGCCCGCGAGACAATGCAGGGTGCCCTCGGTGTGCCCCTGAGAAATGGTTAACCAAACGAAGGACAGTGCGGCTCGGATTGCATTGGCAGGCCGTGCAAAGGGGCCCCCGGGCCCGCGAGACGTTACAGATTGCCCTCGGTGAGCCCCTGAGAAATGGTTAACCAATTGGACTTAGTCTCTGGCAGAGAGACAAAGTGTTTTCAAGAGAAATGGTTAACCAATTGGACTTAGTCTCTGGCAGAGAGGCAAAGTGTTTTCACGAGAAATGGTTAACCAATTGGACTTAGTCTCTGGCGGAGAGACAAAGTGTTTTCAAGAGAAATGGATAACCAATTGGACTTAGTCTCTGGCAGAGAGGCAAAGTGTTTTCACGAGAAATGGTTAACCAATTGGACTTAGTCTCTGGCAGAGAGGCAAAGTGTTTTCAAGAGAAATGGTTAACCAATTGGACTTAGTCTCTGGCGGAGAGGCAAAGTGTTTTCAAGAGAAATGGTTAACCAATTGGACTTAGCCTCTGGCAGAGAGGCAAAGTGTTTTCAAGAGAAATGGTTAACCAATTGGACTTGGTCTCTGAACGGCAGGCAAATTGTGGCCTTGAGAAATGATTAACCAATTGGACTTAGTCTCTGGCGGAGAGACAAAGTGTTTTCACGAGAAATGGTTAACCAATTGGACTTAGTCTCTGGCAGAGAGGCAAAGTGTTTTCAAGAGAAATGGTTAACCAATTGGACTTAGTCTCTGGCGGAGAGACAGAGTGTTTTCAAGAGAAATGGTTAACCAATTGGACTTTGTCTCTGGCAGAGAGGCAAAGTGTTTTCAAGAGAAATGGTTAACCAATTGGACTTAGTCTCTGGCAGAGAGGCAAAGCGTTTTCCTGAGAAATGGTTAACCAATTGGACTTAGTCTCTGGCGGAGAGGCAAAGTGTTTTCAAGAGAAATGGTTAACCAATTGGACTTAGTCTCTGAACGGCAGGCAAATTGCGGCCATGAGAAATGGTTAACCAATTGGACTTAGTCTCTGGCAGAGAGTCAAAGTGTTTTCCTGAGAAATGGTTAACCAATTGGACTTCGTCTCTGGCAGAGAGGCAAAGTGTTTTCCTGAGAAATGGGTAACCAATTGGACTTAGTCTCTGGCAGAGAGGCAAAGTGTTTTCACGAGAAATGGATAACCAATTGGACTTAGTCTCTGGCAGAGAGGCAAAGTGTTTTCCTGAGAAATGGTTAACCAATTGGACTTAGTCTCTGGCAGAGAGGCAAAGCGTTTTCCTGAGAAATGGTTAACCAATTGGACTTAGTCTCTGGCGGAGAGGCAAAGTGTTTTCACGAGAAATGGTTAACCAATTGGACTTAGTCTCTGGCAGAGAGGCAAAGTGTTTTCAAGAGAAATGGTTAACCAATTGGACTTAGTCTCTGGCAGAGAGGCAAAGTGTTTTCAAGAGAAATGGTTAACCAATTGGACTTAGTCTCTGAACGGCAGGCAAATTGTGGCCTTGAGAAATGATTAACCAATTGGACTTCGTCTCTGGCGGAGAGGCAAAGTGTTTTCTCGAGAAATAATTAACCAATGAGGCCAATGGACCTCGGGTTGCATTGGCAGGCCGGGCAATGAGGCTCTTGGGCCCGCGAGAGCAAAATCCGTGCACAGACGGAAGTCCATGAGGTCAGATCCGAGGCCTTTACCCGGCACCCGGTGGGGGTATTCCCGCAGAGAGTAGCGAATCTGCCCGGCGACGGGTCAAGTTGCAATTTCTGGCATACCACTCCTGGAGCTGGTTAATGAGTTCCCCTCGGAAGTCCCGATGAGGAAAGGGCAAAATGGCGTTTTGCGGGCTTTGGGGCCTCTTCGTCGGTAGGACTACCGCCCGACCTTACGGTTGGAATTGTCGGCAGGGGAGGTTGGCGGGGTACCTGCAGAATAGTAGGAGGTGGCAAATCGAGAATCGGTCGACATCGCCAAAAACCTTCTCGAGCCTCCAGGTCTGCAGGGACCGACCCAGGCTGCCGCCAAACCGACCGAGAGGCCCTGCCGGCGACCATTTTTGGCCATTTTCGGCATTTTTCGCCTCTTTCGGCCGGGATGGAAAAGCGGCGGCCTGAAGCCCGGGCCTGCCCGGGGAGGCCTCCTAATCGCCCGGGGGACCGGATTTGCCCCGGTGAGAGCCCCCGAAACGTCCCGAAGCCGGCCGGGAAGGCGGCCAAGGGCGAAGCACCTCGCATTGCGTTGGCAGGCCGTGCAAAGTGGCCTCCGGGCCCGCGAGACAATGCAGGGTGCCCTCGGTGTGCCCCTGAGAAATGGTTAACCAAACGAAGGACAGTGCGGCTCGGATTGCATTGGCAGGCCGTGCAAAGGGGCCCCCGGGCCCGCGAGACGTTACAGATTGCCCTCGGTGAGCCCCTGAGAAATGGTTAACCAATTGGACTTAGTCTCTGGCAGAGAGACAAAGTGTTTTCAAGAGAAATGGTTAACCAATTGGACTTAGTCTCTGGCAGAGAGGCAAAGTGTTTTCACGAGAAATGGTTAACCAATTGGACTTAGTCTCTGGCGGAGAGACAAAGTGTTTTCAAGAGAAATGGATAACCAATTGGACTTAGTCTCTGGCAGAGAGGCAAAGTGTTTTCACGAGAAATGGTTAACCAATTGGACTTAGTCTCTGGCAGAGAGGCAAAGTGTTTTCAAGAGAAATGGTTAACCAATTGGACTTAGTCTCTGGCGGAGAGGCAAAGTGTTTTCAAGAGAAATGGTTAACCAATTGGACTTAGCCTCTGGCAGAGAGGCAAAGTGTTTTCAAGAGAAATGGTTAACCAATTGGACTTGGTCTCTGAACGGCAGGCAAATTGTGGCCTTGAGAAATGATTAACCAATTGGACTTAGTCTCTGGCGGAGAGACAAAGTGTTTTCACGAGAAATGGTTAACCAATTGGACTTAGTCTCTGGCAGAGAGGCAAAGTGTTTTCAAGAGAAATGGTTAACCAATTGGACTTAGTCTCTGGCGGAGAGACAGAGTGTTTTCAAGAGAAATGGTTAACCAATTGGACTTTGTCTCTGGCAGAGAGGCAAAGTGTTTTCAAGAGAAATGGTTAACCAATTGGACTTAGTCTCTGGCAGAGAGGCAAAGCGTTTTCCTGAGAAATGGTTAACCAATTGGACTTAGTCTCTGGCGGAGAGGCAAAGTGTTTTCAAGAGAAATGGTTAACCAATTGGACTTAGTCTCTGAACGGCAGGCAAATTGTGGCCTTGAGAAATGATTAACCAATTGGACTTCGTCTCTGGCGGAGAGGCAAAGTGTTTTCTCGAGAAATAATTAACCAATGAGGCCAATGGACCTCGGGTTGCATTGGCAGGCCGGGCAATGAGGCTCTTGGGCCCGCGAGAGCAAAATCCGTGCACAGACGGAAGTCCATGAGGTCAGATCCGAGGCCTTTACCCGGCACCCGGTGGGGGTATTCCCGCAGAGAGTAGCGAATCTGCCCGGCGACGGGTCAAGTTGCAATTTCTGGCATACCACTCCTGGAGCTGGTTAATGAGTTCCCCTCGGAAGTCCCGATGAGGAAAGGGCAAAATGGCGTTTTGCGGGCTTTGGGGCCTCTTCGTCGGTAGGACTACCGCCCGACCTTACGGTTGGAATTGTCGGCAGGGGAGGTTGGCGGGGTACCTGCAGAATAGTAGGAGGTGGCAAATCGAGAATCGGTCGACATCGCCAAAAACCTTCTCGAGCCTCCAGGTCTGCAGGGACCGACCCAGGCTGCCGCCAAACCGACCGAGAGGCCCTGCCGGCGACCATTTTTGGCCATTTTCGGCATTTTTCGCCTCTTTCGGCCGGGATGGAAAAGCGGCGGCCTGAAGCCCGGGCCTGCCCGGGGAGGCCTCCTAATCGCCCGGGGGACCGGATTTGCCCCGGTGAGAGCCCCCGAAACGTCCCGAAGCCGGCCGGGAAGGCGGCCAAGGGCGAAGCACCTCGCATTGCGTTGGCAGGCCGTGCAAAGTGGCCTCCGGGCCCGCGAGACAATGCAGGGTGCCCTCGGTGTGCCCCTGAGAAATGGTTAACCAAACGAAGGACAGTGCGGCTCGGATTGCATTGGCAGGCCGTGCAAAGGGGCCCCCGGGCCCGCGAGACGTTACAGATTGCCCTCGGTGAGCCCCTGAGAAATGGTTAACCAATTGGACTTAGTCTCTGGCAGAGAGACAAAGTGTTTTCAAGAGAAATGGTTAACCAATTGGACTTAGTCTCTGGCAGAGAGGCAAAGTGTTTTCACGAGAAATGGTTAACCAATTGGACTTAGTCTCTGGCGGAGAGACAAAGTGTTTTCAAGAGAAATGGATAACCAATTGGACTTAGTCTCTGGCAGAGAGGCAAAGTGTTTTCACGAGAAATGGTTAACCAATTGGACTTAGTCTCTGGCAGAGAGGCAAAGTGTTTTCAAGAGAAATGGTTAACCAATTGGACTTAGTCTCTGGCGGAGAGGCAAAGTGTTTTCAAGAGAAATGGTTAACCAATTGGACTTAGCCTCTGGCAGAGAGGCAAAGTGTTTTCAAGAGAAATGGTTAACCAATTGGACTTGGTCTCTGAACGGCAGGCAAATTGTGGCCTTGAGAAATGATTAACCAATTGGACTTAGTCTCTGGCGGAGAGACAAAGTGTTTTCACGAGAAATGGTTAACCAATTGGACTTAGTCTCTGGCAGAGAGGCAAAGTGTTTTCAAGAGAAATGGTTAACCAATTGGACTTAGTCTCTGGCGGAGAGACAGAGTGTTTTCAAGAGAAATGGTTAACCAATTGGACTTTGTCTCTGGCAGAGAGGCAAAGTGTTTTCAAGAGAAATGGTTAACCAATTGGACTTAGTCTCTGGCAGAGAGGCAAAGCGTTTTCCTGAGAAATGGTTAACCAATTGGACTTAGTCTCTGGCGGAGAGGCAAAGTGTTTTCAAGAGAAATGGTTAACCAATTGGACTTAGTCTCTGAACGGCAGGCAAATTGTGGCCTTGAGAAATGATTAACCAATTGGACTTCGTCTCTGGCGGAGAGGCAAAGTGTTTTCTCGAGAAATAATTAACCAATGAGGCCAATGGACCTCGGGTTGCATTGGCAGGCCGGGCAATGAGGCTCTTGGGCCCGCGAGAGCAAAATCCGTGCACAGACGGAAGTCCATGAGGTCAGATCCGAGGCCTTTACCCGGCACCCGGTGGGGGTATTCCCGCAGAGAGTAGCGAATCTGCCCGGCGACGGGTCAAGTTGCAATTTCTGGCATACCACTCCTGGAGCTGGTTAATGAGTTCCCCTCGGAAGTCCCGATGAGGAAAGGGCAAAATGGCGTTTTGCGGGCTTTGGGGCCTCTTCGTCGGTAGGACTACCGCCCGACCTTACGGTTGGAATTGTCGGCAGGGGAGGTTGGCGGGGTACCTGCAGAATAGTAGGAGGTGGCAAATCGAGAATCGGTCGACATCGCCAAAAACCTTCTCGAGCCTCCAGGTCTGCAGGGACCGACCCAGGCTGCCGCCAAACCGACCGAGAGGCCCTGCCGGCGACCATTTTTGGCCATTTTCGGCATTTTTCGCCTCTTTCGGCCGGGATGGAAAAGCGGCGGCCTGAAGCCCGGGCCTGCCCGGGGAGGCCTCCTAATCGCCCGGGGGACCGGATTTGCCCCGGTGAGAGCCCCCGAAACGTCCCGAAGCCGGCCGGGAAGGCGGCCAAGGGCGAAGCACCTCGCATTGCGTTGGCAGGCCGTGCAAAGTGGCCTCCGGGCCCGCGAGACAATGCAGGGTGCCCTCGGTGTGCCCCTGAGAAATGGTTAACCAAACGAAGGACAGTGCGGCTCGGATTGCATTGGCAGGCCGTGCAAAGGGGCCCCCGGGCCCGCGAGACGTTACAGATTGCCCTCGGTGAGCCCCTGAGAAATGGTTAACCAATTGGACTTAGTCTCTGGCAGAGAGACAAAGTGTTTTCAAGAGAAATGGTTAACCAATTGGACTTAGTCTCTGGCAGAGAGGCAAAGTGTTTTCACGAGAAATGGTTAACCAATTGGACTTAGTCTCTGGCGGAGAGACAAAGTGTTTTCAAGAGAAATGGATAACCAATTGGACTTAGTCTCTGGCAGAGAGGCAAAGTGTTTTCACGAGAAATGGTTAACCAATTGGACTTAGTCTCTGGCAGAGAGGCAAAGTGTTTTCAAGAGAAATGGTTAACCAATTGGACTTAGTCTCTGGCGGAGAGGCAAAGTGTTTTCAAGAGAAATGGTTAACCAATTGGACTTAGCCTCTGGCAGAGAGGCAAAGTGTTTTCAAGAGAAATGGTTAACCAATTGGACTTGGTCTCTGAACGGCAGGCAAATTGTGGCCTTGAGAAATGATTAACCAATTGGACTTAGTCTCTGGCGGAGAGACAAAGTGTTTTCACGAGAAATGGTTAACCAATTGGACTTAGTCTCTGGCAGAGAGGCAAAGTGTTTTCAAGAGAAATGGTTAACCAATTGGACTTAGTCTCTGGCGGAGAGACAGAGTGTTTTCAAGAGAAATGGTTAACCAATTGGACTTTGTCTCTGGCAGAGAGGCAAAGTGTTTTCAAGAGAAATGGTTAACCAATTGGACTTAGTCTCTGGCAGAGAGGCAAAGCGTTTTCCTGAGAAATGGTTAACCAATTGGACTTAGTCTCTGGCGGAGAGGCAAAGTGTTTTCAAGAGAAATGGTTAACCAATTGGACTTAGTCTCTGAACGGCAGGCAAATTGCGGCCATGAGAAATGGTTAACCAATTGGACTTAGTCTCTGGCAGAGAGTCAAAGTGTTTTCCTGAGAAATGGTTAACCAATTGGACTTAGTCTCTGGCGGAGAGGCAAAGTGTTTCCCGTTGTAATGGTTGGCCAATGCACTTCGGATTGCGTTGGTAGGCCGTGGAAAGTGGCTCTTGGGCCCGCGAGAGCAAAATCCGTGCGCAGACGGAAGTCCATGAGGTCAGATCCGAGGCCTTTACCCGGCACCCGGTGGGGGTATTCCCGCAGAGAGTAGCGGGTGTGCCCGGCGACGGGTCAAGTTGCAATTTCTGGCATACCACTCCTGGAGCTCGTTAATGAGTTCCCCTCGGAAGTCCCGATGAGAAAATGGCAAAATGGCGTTTTGCGGGCTTTGGGGCCTCCTGGACGGTAGGCCTACCGCCCGACCTTACGGTTGCAATTGTTGGCAGGGGAGGTTGGCGGGGTACCCGGAGATTTTCGG
>NW_027597699.1:67500-69081 GCF_964194155.1 Cetorhinus maximus
GGCGAGCGGCCACTGTGAGCTCCGCAGGGACTGAGACGGTGATGCAGGCCCGGCTTTTTCCCACCGCGGTGACACTTTGGTCGTCTTACTAGTCACCCTCCCTTCGCAGGTACAGGGTACCTAGACGTCCCCCCTCCGGCTCCCGCGGGCTGGTCGCCTTGGGGGCGGCGGTTTAAAGACTCGCGTGTCTCCCTGTGGGAAGCGAAATTGAGCGGGCGGTTGGGTCCGCCAGCAGCGTGCGAGAGAATGTACCTGTCTCTCCGCTTTGCGCCCGCTGTGCCTTCCACCACCCTGCCGGCGGGGTCTCGGTGAGTTGGCATCGCTGGCAGCTCTGCGGGGCTTGTACCCCACTCAGCGCGTCGTTGGCTTCCCTTCTAGCTCTCTCTCTCTCCACCTTCCCGGCAGACGGTGGCGTCAGAGTTCCTGCCTCTGATGGCTGCGGTCCGTGACGGCATGGCTCCCTGCTCCGGCGTTCTCCTTTCTGGCCGCCACGCAAACGCCTCGCGAGCGCCCTGACCGATTGTCAAATGCCCCTCGCATTGTGATTTATGGACTCAATCGGCGTGCCTCGGCTCGCCGGGGCCGTGCCGTCGGATGGGGCTTCCCGTCGAAATGTCGGGGAGCGTTCGGCGCGGTCCGGGTTCGGCATCCTCGCGGGAGGATCCATTCCAAAAAACAAAACTCTGTACAACTCTTAGCGGTGGATCACTCGGCTCGTGCGTCGATGAAGAACGCAGCTAGCTGCGAGAATTAGTGTGAATTGCAGGACACATTGATCATCGACACTTTGAACGCACTTTGCGGCCCCGGGTTCCTCCCGGGGCTACGCCTGTCTGAGGGTCGCTTGACCATCAATCGCACTCGCTTTGCCCGGCGAGAGCGCGGCTGGGGTGTCGCAGAGGCCCGGTCCTCTCTGTCCCCCTAAGTGCAGACCCAGAGTTCTCCACCCTTTTGGAGAGTTTGACCTTTCGGTCTCCACGGCCTCGGTCTCGGCCTCCGGGCGAACGAATGAGACGTGGAACCGTTAGTGGCCCAGCCGCCTATCGTTCCCGGCACGGCTGTCATCGGGTTGCAAAATAACGAATGTGACTGCTTTGCTGCCGGGGGCTGCTTGCTCCTCCAGGCTCGGGCCAGGGTTGACCCTCTGTCGGTGTCTTGGGAAAGATGCGGCACGCTGTTGGGCACGCTGAGTGCATCGGCCGAAAGAGAAGTGAGAGAGAGAGAGAGAGAGAGAGCGCAGTAGAGAGAGGTTTGTGGTGCTTTCCGTTGTGCGGTTCGAGTGATTGGTGCCTGTCGTGCTGGTATCCCTGGTTGCAGGTGCAGGCTGTACCGTAGGTGGTGAAGGGGAGCTTGACGCGTTTGACAGTGGCTGGTCTCGCTTGCCTGAGTTTCTGGCCGGTGGTGTGTGTTCGCTTCGGCGGTTGGTGGCATTTGGTTCGTGAGTGCACCTGGGGTGGTAGTTGGCTTGCGCCGCTAGCTTCGTGTTGCGCTGGAGGTCAGTCTCCTTGCACACGTCGTTGGCGCCGGCCTTCCGCCGCCGCGGGGGGGTGTTCGCGTCCACTTGCCTTACCGTCTGGTGAG
>NW_027597700.1:0-69077 GCF_964194155.1 Cetorhinus maximus
CCGCAGTCTCCCGGTTATAGCCCCTCTCTCCCGCAGTCTCCCTGTTTTAACCCCTCTCTCCCGCAGTCTCCCTGTTTTAACCTCTCTCTCCCGCAGTCTCCCTGTTTTAACCCCTCTCTCCCGCAGTCTCCCTCTTTTAACCTCTCTCTCCCGCAGTCTCCCTGTTTTAACCCCTCTCTCCCGCAGTCTCCCTGTTTTAACCTCTCTCTCCCGCAGTCTCCCTGTTTTAACCTCTCTCCCGCAGTCTCCCTGTTTTAGCCCCACTCTCCCGCAGTCTCCCTGTTTTAACCCCTCTCTCCCGCAGTCTCCCTGTTCTAACCTCTCTCTCCCGCAGTCTCCCTGTTTTAACCCCTCTCTCCCGCAGTCTCCCTGTTTTAACCTCTCTCTCCCGCGGTCCCCCTGTTTTAACCCCTCTCTCCCGCAGTCTCCCTGTTTTAACCCGTCTCTCTCACGCAGTGTCCCTGTTTTAAACCCCTCTCTCCCTTAGTCTCCCTGTTTTAATCTCTCTCTCCCGCAGTCTCCCTGCTTTAACCCCTCTCTCCCGCAGTCTCCCTGTTTTAGCCCCTCTCTCCCGCAGTCTCCCTGTTTTAACCCCTCTCTCTCCCAGTCTCCCTGTTTTAACCCCTCTCTCCCGCAGTCTCCCTGTTTTAGCCCCTCTCTCCCGCAGAATCTCTGTTCTAACCCCCCTCTCCCGCAGTCTCCCTGTTTTAACCCCTCTCTCCTGCAGTCTCCCTGTTTTAATCCCTCTCTCCCGCAGTCTCCCTGTTTTAACCTCTCTCTCCCGCACTCTCCCTGTTTTAACCTCTCTACCGCAGTCTCCCTGTTTTAATCCCTCTCTCCCGCAGTCTCTCTGTTATAACCCCTCTCTCCCGCAGTCTCCCTGTTTTAATCCCTCTCTCCCGCAGTCTCCCTGTTTTAACCTCTCTCTCCCGCAGTCTCCCTGTTTTAATCCCTCTCTCCCGCAGTCTCCCTGTTATAAACCCTCTCTCCCGCAGTCTCCCTGTTTTCACCTCTCTCTCCCGCAGTCTCCCTGTTTTCACCGCTCTCTCCCGCAGTCTCCCTGTTTTAATCCCTCTCTCCCGCAGACTCCCTGTTTTAATCCCTCTCCCGCAGTCTCCCTGTTTTAACCCATCTCTCCCGCAGTCTCCCTGTTTTAACCTCTCTCCCGCAGTCTCCCTGTTTTAACCCCTCTCTCCCGCAGTCTCCCTGTTTTAACCTCTCTCTCTCCCGCAGTCTCCCTGTTTTAACCCCCTCTCTCCCGCAGTCTCCCTGTTTTAACCCCTCTCTCCCGCAGTCTCCCTGTTTTAACCCCTCTCTCCCGCAGTCCCCCTGTTTTAACCCCTCTCTCCCGCTGTCCCCCTGTTTTAACCCCTCTCTCCCGCAGTCTCCCTGTTTTAACCCCTCTCTCTCCCGCAGTCTCCCTGTTTTAACCTCTCTCTCCCGCAGTTTCTCTGTTTTAACCCCTCTCTCCCGCAGTCTCCCTGTTTTAACCCCTCTCTCCCGCAGTCTCCCTGTTTTAACCTCTCTCTCTCCCGCAGTCTCCCTGTTTTAACCCCCTCTCTCCCGCAGTCTCCCTGTTTTAACCCCTCTCTCCCGCAGTCTCCCTATTTTAACCCCTCTCTCCCGCAGTCTCCCTGTTTTAACCCCTCTCTCCCGCAGTCTCCCTGTTTTATCCCCTCTCTCCCGCAGTCTCCCTGTTTTAACCCCTCTCTCCCGCAGTCTCCCTGTTTTAACCCCTCTCTCCCGCAGTCTCCCTGTTTTAACCTCTCTCCCGCAGTCTCCCTGTATTAACCCCTCTCACTCCCGCAGTCTCCCTATTTTAACCCCTCTCTCCCGCAGTCTCCCTGTTTTAACCTCTCTCTCCCGCAGTCTCCCTGTATTAACCCCTCTCTCTCCCGCACTCTCCCTGTTTTAACCCCTCTCTCCCGCAGTCTCCCGGTTATAGCCCCTCCCTCCCGCAGTCTCCCTGTTTTAACCCCTCTCTCTCCCGTAGTCTCCCTGTTTTAACCCCTCTCTCTCCCGTAGTCTCCCTGTTTTAACCCCTCTCTCTCCCGCAGTCTCCCTGTTTTAACCCCTCTCTCCCGCAGTCTCCCTGTTTTAACCCCTCTCTCCCGCTGTCCCCCTGTTTTAACCCCTCTCTCCCGCAGTCTCCCTGTTTTAACCCCTCTCTCCCGCAGTCTCCCTGTTTTAACCCCTCTCTCTCCCGCAGTCTCCCTGTTTTAACCTCTCTCTCCTGCAGTCTCCCTGTTTTAACCCCTCTCTCCCGCAGTCTCCCTGTTTTAACCCCTCTCTCCCTCAGTCTCCCTGTTTAACCCCTCTCTCCCGCAGTCTCCCTGTTTTAACCCCTCTCTCCCACAGTCTCCCTGTTTTAACCCCTCTCTCCCGCAGTCTCCCTGTTTTAACCTCTCTCCCGCAGTCTCCCTGTATTAACCCCTCTCACTCCCGCAGTCTCCCTGTTTTAACCCCTCTCTCCCGCAGTCTCCCTGTTTTCACCTCTCTCTCCCGCAGTCTCCCTGTATTAACCCCTCTCTCTCCCGCAGTCTCCCTGTTTTAACCCCTCTCTCCCGCAGTCTCCCGGTTATAGCCCCTCCCTCCCGCAGTCTCCCTGTTTTAACCCCTCTCTCTCCCGTAGTCTCCCTGTTTTAACCCCTCTCTCTCCCGCAGTCTCCCTGTTTTAACCCCTCTCTCTCCCGCAGTCTCCCTGTTTTAACCCCTCTCTCCCGCAGTCTCCCTGTTTTAACCCCTCTCTCCCGCAGTCTCCCTGTTTTAACCCCTCTCTCCCGCAATCTCCCTCTTTTAACCTCTCTCTCCCTCAGTCTCCCTGTTTTAACCCCTCTCTTCCGCAGTCTCCCTGTTCTAACCTCTCTCTCCCGCAGTCTCCCTGTTTTAACCCCTCTCTCCCGCAGTCTCCCTGTTTTAACCTCTCTCTCCCGCGGTCTCCATGTTTTAACCCCTCTCTCCCGCAGTCTCCCTGTTTTAACCCGTCTCTCTCCCGCAGTCTCCCTGTTTTAACCCCTCTCTCCCGCAGTCTCGCTGTTTTAATCTCTCTCTCCCGCAGTCTCCCTGCTTTAACCCCTCTCTCCCGCAGTCTCCCTGTTTTAGCCCCTCTCTCCCGCAGTCTCCCTGTTTTAACCCCTCTCTCTCCCAGTCTCCCTGTTTTAACCCCTCACTCCCGCAGTCTCCCTGTTTAAGCCCCTCTCTCCCGCAGAATCCCTGTTTTAACCCCCCTCTCCCGCCGTCTCCCTGTTTTAACCCTGCTCTCTCGCAGTCTCCCTGTTTTAACCCCTCTCTCCCGCAGTCTCCCTGTTTTAACCCCTCTCTCCCGCAGTCTCCCTGTTTTAACCCCTCTCTCCCGCAGTCTCCCTGTTTTAACCTCTCCCTCCCGCAGTCTACCTGTTTTAACCCCTCTCTCCCGCAGTCTCCCTGTTTTAATCCCTCTCTCCCGCAGTCTCCCTGTTTTAACGTCTCTCTCCCGCAGTCTCCCTGTTTTAGCCCCTCTCTCCCGCAGTCTCCCTTTTTTAGCCCCTCTCTCCCGCAGTCTCCCTGTTTTAACCCCTCTCTCCCGCAGTCTCCCTGTTTTAACCCCTCTCTCCCGCAGTCTCCCTGTTTTATCCCCTCTCTCCCGCAGTCTCCCTGTTTTAACCCCTCTCTCCCGCAGTCTCCCTGTTTTAATCCCTCTCTCCCGCAGTCTCCCTGTTTTAACGTCTCTCTCCCGCAGTCTCCCTGTTTTAGCCCCTCTCTCCCGCAGTCTCCCTTTTTTAGCCCCTCTCTCCCGCAGTCTCCCTGTTTTAACCCCTCTCTCCCGCAGTCTCCCTGTTTTAACCCCTCTCTCCCGCAGTCTCCTTGTTTTAACCCCCCTCTCTCCCTGTCTCCCTGTTTTAACCCCTCTCTCTCCCGCAGTCTCCCTGTTTTAACCCCTCTCTCTCCCAGTCTCCCTGTTTTAACCCCTCTCTCCCCCAGTCTCCCTGTTTTAACCCCTCTCTCCCGCAGTCTCCCTGTTTTAACCCCTCTCTCTCCCAGTCTCCCTGTTTTAACCCCCCTCTCCCGCAGTCTCCCTGTTTTAACCCCTCTCTCTCCCTCAGTCTCCCTGTTTTAACCCCTCTCTCCCGTAGTCTCCCTGTTTTAACCTCTCCCTCCCGCAGTCTCCCTGTTTTAACCCCTCTCTCCCGCAGTCTCCCTGTTTTAATCCCTCTCTCTCCCAGTCTCCCTGTTTTAACCCCTCTCTCCCGCAGTCTCCCTGTTTTAACCCCTCTCTCCCGCAGTCTCCCTGTTTTAACCCCTCTCTCTCCCAGTCTCCCTGTTTTAACCCCTCTCTCCCGCAGTCTCCCTGTTTTAACCCCTCTCTCTCCCGCAGTCTCCCTGTTTTAACCCCTCTCTCCCGCAGTCTCCCTGTTTTAACCCCTCTCTCTCCCAGTCTCCCTGTTTTACCCCCTCTCTCCCGCAGTCTCCCTGTTTTAACCCCTCTCTCTCCCGCAGTCTCCCTGTTTCAACCCCTCTTTACTGAACTGAAGTCTCCATCACTCTCCGCGCTCTTTCAAACTGAAGTCTCTCCCGCTGTCCACAGCCTTTTCAAACTGGTCTCTTCCGCTCTCTGTGCTCTTTTTAAACTCCCTATTCCCCACCCCCTGTTACATCCAGGCCCCATTCCAGACCCTGCCCTGGACCCAGTTCCCAGCTGTGCCCCATTCTTCATACAAGAGGCAGGGAGTTCATAAATGTTCCTTCCCCCTTTGCCATGCTGTGTGGTGACATATTGACAGCCAAGTGCCCATTAATAGGTACAACTACCCACTCCTTATTGATGGGAGACGAGATACCCAAGATTCATGTTGCCAGTGAGCAGTGGATTTGGAAGGAATTCAGACATGAGTTGAAGTTGCTTCACACGAATCATTGATCAATCGGACCTAGAGACACCAAATTAAAACTCTTTATTTTTAACTGACACAGAGTGCTGAGGCAGAAAGGACAGCATAAAGGGAGCTTTACTCTGTCTAACCCCATGCTGTATCGCCCTGGGAGTGTTTGATGGGGACAGTGTAGAGGGAGCTTTACTCTGTATCTAACCCCGTGCTGTACCTGTCCTGGGAGTGTTTGATGGGGACAGTGTAGAGGGAGCTTTACTCTGTATCTAACCCCGTGCTGTACCTGTCCTGGGAGTGTTTGATGGGGACAGTGTAGAGGGAGCTTTACTCTGTATCTAACCCCGTGCTGTACCTGTCTTGGGAGTGTTTGATGGGGACAGTGTAGAGGGAGCTTTACTCTGTATCTAACCCCGTGCTGTACCTGTCCTGGGAGTGTTTGATGGGGACAGTGTAGAGGGAGCTTTACTCTGTATCTAACCCCGTGCTGTACCTGTCCTGGGAGTGTTTGATGGGGACAGTGTAGAGGGAGCTTCACTCTGTATCTAACCCCGTGCTGTACCTGTCCTGGGAGTGTTTGATGGGGACAGTGTAGAGGGAGCTTCACTCTGTATCTAACCCTGTGCTGTACCTGCCCTGGGAGTGTTTGATGGGGACAGTGTAGAGGGAGCTTTACTCTGTATCTAACCTGTGCTGTACCTGCCCTGGGAGTGTTTGATGGGGACAGTGTAGAGGGAGCTTTACTCTGTATCTAACCCCGTGCTGTACCTGTCCTGGGAGTGTTTGATGGGGACAGTGTAGAGGGAGCTTCACTCTGTATCTAACCCTGTGCTGTACCTGCCCTGGGAGTGTTTGATGGGGACAGTGTAGAGGGAGCTTTACTCTGTATCTAACCCCGTGCTGTACCTGTCCTGGGAGTGTTTGATGGGGACAGTGTAGAGGGAGCTTCACTCTGTATCTAACCCTGTGCTGTACCTGCCCTGGGAGTGTTTGATGGGGACAGTGTAGAGGGAGCTTTACTCTGTATCTAACCCCGTGCTGTACCTGTCCTGGGAGTGTTTGATGGGGACAGTGTAGAGGGAGCTTCACTCTGTATCTAACCCCGTGCTGTACCTGTCCTGGGAGTGTTTGATGGGGACAGTGTAGAGGGAGCTTCACTCTGTATCTAACCTTTACAGTCCATTATTCACGAGTCAAAGACAAAAATGGAACATGATTCAACAAGGGAGGGAGACAGAAAGTGGGAAACTACATTCCAGGTAGCTCAACAAGTGTCATAGGGAAAATGATGAAAGCTATTATTAAAGAAGTTATAGCAGGGCACTTGGGTAAATTCAACGTAATCAGGCAGAGTCAACATGGTTTTGTGAAAGGGAAATCATGTTTGACCAATTTATTGGAGTTCTTTGAGGACGTAACATGTGCTGTGGATAAAGGGGAACCGGTGGATGTACTGTACTTAGATTTCCAGAAGGTATTTGATAAAGGGACACATCAAAGGTTATTGCGGAAAATAAAAGCTTATGGTGTAGGGAGTAACATATTGGCATGGATAGAAGATTGGCTGGCTAGCAGGAAGCAGAAAGTGGGCATGAAATGGGTCTTTTTCAGGTTGGCAGGATGTAATGAGTGGTGTGCCACTGAGATCAGTGCTGGGGCCTCAACTGTTCACAATCTATATCTATGACTTGGATGAAGGGATGGATGGGATGGTTGCCAAATTTGCCGATGACACAAAGATAGGTAGGAAACTAATTTGTGAAGAGGACGTAAGGAGGCTACAACAAGATAGGAAAAGCGAGTGAACAAAGATCTGGCAAATGGAGTATAATGTGGGAAAATGTGAAATTATCCATTTTGGCAGAAAGAATAAAAGAGAGGCATATTATCTAAATGGTGAGAGACTGCAGAGCTCTGAGATTCAGAGGGATCTAGGTGCCTTTGTGCATGAATCATAAAAGGTTAGTATGCAGGTCCAGCGGGTAATTAGGAAAGCTAATAGAATCTTGTTGTTTATTGTGAGGGGAATTGAATACAAAAGTAGGGAGGTTATGCTTCAGTTATACAGAGCACCAGTGAGACCACATCTGGATCTGTGTTCAGGACTGGTCACCTTATTTAAGGAAGGATAGAAACATAGAAACTAGGAGCAGGAGTAGGCCATTCGGCCCTTCGAACCTGCACTGCCATTCGTTATGATCATGGCTGATCATCCAACTCAATAGCCTGCTCCCGCTTTCTCCCCATACCCTTTGATCCCTTTCACCCGAAGAGCTATATCTAACTCCTTCTTGAAAACATACAATGTTTTGGTCTCAACTACTTTCTGTGGTAACGAATTCCACAGGCTCACCACTCTCTGGGTGAAGAAATTTCTCCTCATCTCAGTCCTAAATGGTCTACCCCGCATCCTCAGACTGTGACCCCTGGTTCTGGACTCCCCCACCATCGGGAACATCCTTCCTGCATCTACCCTGTCTCGTCCTGTTAGAATTTTATAGGTTTCTATGAGATCCCCCCTCATTCTTCTGAACTCCAGCGAATATAATCCTAACCGACTCAATCTCTCCTCATATGTCAGTCCCGCCATCCCAGGAATCAGTCTGGTAAACCTTGGCAGCACTCCCTCTATAGCAAGTACATCCTTCCTCAGATAAGGAGACCAAAACTGCACACAATATTCCAGGTGTGGTCTCACCAAGGCTCTGTACAATTGCAGCAAGACATCCCTGTTCCTGTACTCGAATCCTCTGGCTATGAAGCCCAACATACCATTTGCCTTCTTTACCGCCTGCTGCACCTGCATGCTTACCTTCAGCGACTGGTGTACGAGGACACCCAGGTCTCGTTGCACAATCCCCTCTCTCAATTTATAGCCATTCAGATAATAATCTGCCTTCCTGCTTTTGCTACCAAAATGGATAACCTCACATTTATCCACATTATACTGCATCAGCCATGCATTTGCCCACTCACTCAGCTTGTCCAAATCACACTGAAGCATCTCTGCATCCTCCTCACAGCTCACCCTCCCACCCAGCTTTGTGTCATCTGCAAATTTGGAAATATTACATTTAATTCCCTCATCTAAATCATTAATATATGAATTAATGTGTGAATAACTGGGGTCCCAGCACCGATCCCTGCGGTACCCCACTAGTCACTGCCTGCCATTCGGAAAAAGACCCGTTTATTCCTACTCTTCGTTTCCTGTCTGCCAACCAGTTTTCTACCCATCTCAATACACTGCCTTTAATTTTACACGCCAATCTCTTATGTAGGCCTTTGTCAAAAGCCTTCTGAAAGTCCAAATAAACCACATCCACTGGCTCCCCCTCATCAACTCTACTAGTTACATCCTCAAAAAATTCCAGTAGATTTGTCAAGCATGATTTCCATAGAAACATGGAAACGCGCTGGAAGCAATTCAGAGAAGGTTTACCAGACTAGTACCTGGAATGGGAAGGTGTCTTATGAGGAAAGGCTGGATAGGCTAGGCTTGTATCCGCTGGAGTTTAGAAGAGTAAGAGGCAACTTGATTGAAACATATAAGATCCTGAGGGGATTGACAGGGTGGATGTAGAGAGGATGTTTCCTCTTGTGAGAGAATCTAGAACTAGGATTCACTCTTTAAAAATAAGGGGTCGCCCATTTAAAACGGAGATGAGGTGGAATTTTTTCTCTCAGAGGGTCGTGAGTCTTGTGAACTCTTCCTGAAAAGGCGGTGGAAGCAGAGTCTTTGAATATTTTTAAGGCAGAGATGGACAGATTCTCGGTAGGCAAGGGAGTGATGGGTTATTGGGGGTAGGCAGGATGCAGATTTGAGGTTCCTATCAGGTCAGCGATGATCTTATTAAATGGCAGAGCAGGCTCAAGGGAGCGAAAGGCCTACTCCTGTTCCTTGTTCCTATGTTTGTATTATCTCAAGGGCACTAGCAAGAAAGAACTGACATTTATACAGCGCCTTTCATAACCTCACAATGTATCAGAGCACTTCACCCTCAACCCAGTACTTTGGGAATATCGTCACTGTTGGAAAGCAGGAATGGTGGCCCAGCATATTCCCACAAATAGCAATGTGATCATGCTGGATGAAGGATAAATATTGACCAAGACATGGGAGAGAGATCCATTGTGCATTTTCAAACAGTGTTGGGGTATTGTTCTTAAATATCGATAGGGCAGATAGGGAAAATGTGTCCTGGAGTTCATCTTTCATCTGAAGATGACATCTTCAACCGTGCAGCTTTACACCCAACCAACAATGCGGTGCTCCCACTATCCTGGCCCACCTAAAGCACGGTGCTCCCTCAGGGCACCCAGACAGTGCAGCAGGGCTTCTGCAGGCTGCCTCTGTCGGTACTGTCATTCAGACCAATGTGGCGTTCCCTCCCCTCCAACCCTCAGTGCTGTCCCTCCAACAACGTTGAACTCACTCAATGCTGTACCTACGGCAACACCGAGCTTCCTTGACCATGTCCCTGCGACAATGCAGTTCACCCTCAATAATGGTTCTCCAACAATGTAGCACTCCCTCAGCACTGACCCTCCAACAATGAGGTAATCCTTTTGCACTGCCTCTCCGACAAGCCAGCGTTTGCTCATTCCTACCTCTTCAATAATGCAGCTCTCCCTTGGCACTGACCCTTCAACATTACAGTGCACGGTCAGTACTGACCCTTTGACAGTGCGGCGCTCCTTCAGTATTGATTCTCCAACAGTGCAGCGTTTCTTCAGCACCTACCACACTGGAATGTCAGCCCTAATCATTTGCCCAAGTCTCTGGAGCAGAACCCCAGCTGCCTTTGCCATTTCCCTTAATTCCCTTAGCCTACCGGACAAGTGTCTCTTAAGGTTTTCCCTGAAATAGCCTCAGCTCGCATCTTTCTCTGCTTCTCTCTATTTTACTCTCATGTGGTTTGGTATTATTGTCTCTCTGTTACTGGACTGGTAATCACAAAGGCCTAGGCTAATGATGTGGAGACACAAGTTGAAATCTCACCACGTCATTTGGGGAATTTAAATTCAGCGAATTAAATGTGGAACAAAAATGTCGAATTAGACAAGGTTACCATGAATCTAACAGTTTGTCATGAGGACCCATCTGGTTCACTCATGTGCTTGACAGAATGAAATCTGCCATTCTCACCGGTCGAGCCTCGATGTGACAACAAAGCCTCAGCAACCTGGTCGACTATAACTGCCCTCTGAAATGGCCCAGCATGCCACTCAGCTGTACTAAACCTTGACAAAAAAGAACCTATAATAAGAATAAAACGGGCTGACCAGCCAGAATCCACTTAGGCACCAAAAAATAACAAAGGCACATCCTGCCAAATCAACCCTGCGAAGACAGAATCACAGAGAAGAGGCCCTTCGGCCCATCGAGTCTGCACCGACACATGAGAAACACCTGACCTACCTACCTAATCCCATTTACCAGCACTTGGCCCATAGCCTTGAATGTTATGACGTGCCAAGTGCTCATCCAGGTACTTTTTAAAAGGATGTGAGGCAACCCGCCTCCACCACCCTCCCAGGCAGCACATTCCAGACCGTCACCACCCTCTGGGTAAAAAAGTCTTTTCTCACATCCCCCCCTAAACCTCCTGCCCCTCACCTTGAACTTATGCCCCCTTGTGACTGACCCTTCAACTAAGGGGAACAGCTGCTCCCTATCCACCCTGTCCATGCCCCTCATAATCTTGTACACCTCGATCAGGTCACCCCTCAGTCTTCTCTGCTCCAACGAAAACAACCCAAGTCTATCCAACCTCTCTTCATAACTTAAATGTTTCATCCCAGGCAACATCCTGGTGAATCTCCTCTGCACCCCCTCCAGTGCAATCACATCCTTCCTATAATGTGGTGACCAGAACTGCACACAGTACTCCAGCTGTGGCCTCACCAAGGTTCCATATAACTCCTACATGACCTCAAAGATAAAAACAAAAAGCTAAAAGCTACTGCGGATGCTGGAAATCCAAAACAAAAACAGAATTACCTGGAAAAACTCAGCAGGTCTGGCAGCATCGACGGAGAAGAAATCAGTTAACGTTTCGAGCCTTCATGGCCCTTCGGCAGAACTGACTACATGACCTCCCTACTTTTGTAATCTATGCCTCGATTGATAAAGGCAAGTGTCCCATAAGCCTTTTTCACCACCCTACTAACATGCCCCTCTGCCTTCAGAGATCTATGGACACACACGCCAAGGTCCCTTTGTTCCTCAGAACTTCCTAGTGTCATGCCGCTCATTGAATACTTCCTTGTCAAATTACTCCTTCCAAAGTGTATTACTTCACACTTTTCAGGGTTAAATTCCATCTGCCACTTATCTGCCCATTTGACCATCCCGTCTATATCTTCCTGTAGCCCAAGACACTCAACCTCACTGTTAACCACCCAGCCAATCTTTGTGTCATCTGCAAACTTACTAATCCTACACCCCACATAGTCATCTATGTCGTTTATATAAATGACAAATAATAGGGGACCCAGCACAGGTCCCTGTGGTACGCCACTGGACACTGGCTTCCAGTCACTAAAGCATCCTTCTGTCATCACCCTCTGCCTCCTACAGCTAAGCCAATTTTGAATCCACCTTATCAAATTACCTTGTATCCCATGTGCCTTTGCCTTCTTTATAAGTCTCCCATGTGGGGCCTTGTCAAAGGCTTTGCTGAAATCCATATAAACTACATCAACCACACTACCCTCATCTACACACCTGGTCACCTCCTCAAAAAATTCAATCAAATATGTTAGGCATGACCTCCCTCTGACAAAGCCATGCTGACTATCCCTGATGACGCCTTGCCTCTCCAAGTGGAGATGGATACTCTCCTTCAGAATTTTCTCCAATAGTTTCCCTACCACTGACGTGAGACTCACTGGCCTGTGTTTCCCTGGCTTATCTCTACAACCCTTCTTATATAGCAGAACCACATTAGCTGTTCTCCAGTCCTCTGGCACCTCCCCCGTGGCCAGAGAGGAATTAAAAATTTGGGTCAGAGCCCCTGCGATCTCCTCCCTTGCCTCCCTCAGCAGTCTGGGACACAAATCATCCAGACCTGGAGATTTGTCCACTTTTAAGCCTGCCAACACCTCCAATACCTTGTCACTCCCTATTTCAATTTGCTCAAGAACCTCGCAGTCTCTCTCCCCGAGATCGATACCTTCATCCTCATTCTCTTGGGTGAAGACAGATGTGAAGTATTCATTCAACACTCTAGCAATGTCCTCTGGTTCCACCCATAGATTGCCCCCTTGGTCCCTTATGGGCCCTACTCTATCCCTGGTTATCCTCTTCCCATTAATATACTTATAGAATATCTTGGGATTTTCCCTATTTTTACCAGCCAGAGCTTTCTCATATCCCCTCTTTGCTCTCCTAATTGCTTTCTTAAGCTCCACCCTGCACTGGCTGGACTCCACTAATGCCTCTGCTGATTTGCTTCCCTTGTACCTGCTAAAAGCCTCTCTTTTCCTTCTCATCGTAACCTGAATATCTCTGGTCATCCATGGTTCTCTGGGCTTGTTACTCCTTCCTATCACCCTAGAGGGAACATGTTGAGCCTGTACCCTTCCCATTTCCTTTTTGAACATCCCCCACTGCTCCTCTGTAGATTTCCCCACAAGTAACTGTTCCCAGTCTACCTTGGCCAGATCCTGCCCTATTTTACTAAAATCCACTCTCCTCCAATCCAAAACATTTTTTTTGCAACTTGTCAATTTCTTTGTCCATAATAAACTTAAACTGTACCATGTTGTGGTCGCTATCACTAAAATGCTCCCCCACCACCACCTCAGCCACCTGTCCGGCTTCATTCCCCAGGATTAGGTCCAGCACTGTGCTGTCCCTTACTAAGGGGGACTGCTGAGGGCTGTGCTACGGACTAGTCAAGCCTGATGTAGGGATACTCATGGAATCATACCTTTCAGCCCATGTCCCAGGCCCCTCCATTACCATGAATAGCAAACAGAAGCACAAATTGTGGAAGCACTTAGGAAATCAGGCACTATCTGTTCAGACAGAAAATGAGTTGATCCATCAGTTCTGATGATGGGTAATTGATGAAATGTTAAATGTTTCTCTCTCCAATGGTATTTCCAGCATTTTCTCTTTTTATTACCCCATATCGCCCTCCCTGGATATGTTGTATCCCAACAGCTGGCCAGGCTCACTGTTATGACCGATCCAGTCGGTAAAGTGGAGTTATTTAAAAATCCCAGAGGGAAACTTTAAACAACTGTCATAACCTATAATTTTAAGTGTTATGTTTGAGATGAGACTCTAAATTCAGGAATCAGACCAACAGTTCTCAAGGTTTTACATTAATCTAAATGAAACATTTTATTAAGTTACACAGGTTAAAATATATATATACACATGGCTACAAATTAATACCATCATAACTTTTAACAAATTCCCAAACTAATCTCCATTCAGGCAACAGCAACCCATAGACTTAACCAGACACCAGGCAAAGCATTTTCACCTTACAAATTCAAAATGAGATTCTTTCCACTTTGGTTCCTGTGGAGCCACTTGGAAACTTACAGCTGCCTTTTGATCTCACATTGCCTCTGCCCTGCACACCCAAATGGTTGTCTTGTTATACCTACCACTGCCCATTGAATGTTAATTCTCATTGTATCAACAACTTCTGAACTAAACCTCTCAAACAATAAAACCCCTTCCATAGTACCAATTTTATTAGTAATATAAACATATTGCTTGGTAGTTGCTAGATATGTGCCTGTTTTCGCCCTACTTCTTGAATGCTCTATTCAAAAATGCAAATGCACGCTATCTCTCTTACATCTCAAAACTAGTACACACCAAAGCACCCAGACAGCTGGCTTTAATCCAGTTAAGACACACCCACAGACTAAACCTCTATTTTAAAAGAAAAATATTTTCCAAAATATTAAATACATTAATAGCTTCATGACACTCACCAGAGGTACAGTTGTATACAGTCAGCAGAAGAGTGCTCAAAATTGTCTCTTAACCCCACAAAGTCTCACGACATGAGCATGGAAATCTCCTGGTGATTCCCACCTTCCACCCTCCCTGAGCTGATGAATCAGTACTTCAGAACAGGCAGATCCATGAACATCCCCATTCTCAATAATGGCAGAGCCCAACATATCAAGGCAAAAGGCAAGGTTGAAGTGGCGATGGTGTAGCAGTATTGTCACTGGAATAGTAGTCCAAGAGACCCAAGGGGGTACTGGGGTTCGAATCCCGCCAGGGCAGATGATGGAATTTGAGTTCAATAAAAATCTAATGATGACGATTGTTGTAAAAACTCATCTGGGAAGAAATCTGCCGTCCTTGCCTGGTCTGGCCCACATGTGACTCCAGACCCACAGCAATGTGGTTGACTCTTAAATGCCCTCTGTTGTATCGAACCACTACAATGCCCCAAAAAAAAAGGGAATGAAACCGGACAGACCACCTGGTATTGATCTAGGCACCGGAAACAACAACGGCAAACTCAACCCTGTCGACCCTGCAAAGTCCTCCTTACTGACATCTGAGGACTAGTGCCAAAATTGGGAGAGCTGTCTCACAGACCAGTCAAGCAATAGCCTGACAGTCAGCCTCACAAAATCATACCTTATAGATAATGTCCCAGACTCCACCATCACTGACTATGTCCTGTCGACCCAGCAGACGTGGCGGCACAATGGTATACAGTCAGGACTCAACATCGACTCTGGACTGCATTAAGTCTCATGGCATCAGGTTAAACATGGACAAGAAAAACCTCCTGCTGATTACCATGTACAGTCCTCCCTCAGCTGATGAATCAGCGCTCCTCCATGTTGAACACCACTTCAAGGAAGCACTAAGGGTGCCAAGGGCACAGAATGTACTCTGGATGGGGGACTTCAATGTCCATCACCAAGGGTTTTTTTAAATTCATTCACGGGATGCAGTCCATGTGGTATAGGTACACCCACCGTGCTGTTAGGGAGGGAGTTCCAGGATTTTGATCCAGCGACAGTTCCAAGTCAGGGTGGTGAGTGACTTGAGGGGAACTTCCAGGTGTTCCCATCTATCTGCTGCCCTTGTCCTTCTAGATGGTAGTGGTCGTGGGTTTGGAAGGTGCGGTCAAAAGAGTCTTGGTGAACTCCTGCAGTGCATCTTGTAGATGGTACATACTGCTGCTACTGTGCATCAGTGGTGAAGGGAGTGAATGTTTGTGGATGCGGTGCCAATCAAGCGGCTGCTTTGTCCTGGATGGTGTCGAGCTTGAGTGTTGCAGGAGCTGCCCTCATCCAGCGAAGCCCATATCCCATGAATGAATGAAAAAAAAAATTTAAATTGGAACTATAACATCACAGATGGAGGCTATTTGGACCTTTGAGTCCATGCCAACTCTGTGGAGAGTAATTCAGCCACTCCCATTTCTTTGCTCCATCCCCATAGCCCTGCAAGTTTACTTCTCTCAAGTGCCCATCCAATTTCTTTTGGAAATCATCGATTGTCTACACTCCCAACTCCCTCTAAGTTCCATGTCATTTCCAATCACTGTGAAAAAGCTTTTCCTCACATTCCCCCTTTAATCTCTTGATCTAAACCTTCAATGTGTGTCCCCCAGATCATTTACCATCAGCTCTGAGCAGCAGCTTTACTTTGTCCATCATATCTATTGAAGAGAATCATGGAATAGTTACAGCACAAAATGAGGCTCTCTGTAAAAGCAAAGCAACTCATCCCATTCCCCTACCTTTTCCCCCTTTTCTCTTCAGATCAACCAACTCCCTTTTGAAAGCCATGGTCGAATTTGCCTCAACCCCAGTCTCAGGCAGTGCGTTCCTGATTGTAACTACTCACTGCGTAAAAGAGTTCTCATATCACCACAGCTTCTTTTGGCACTCATCTTACATCAGTGTCATCTGGTTCTCAACCCTTCAACCAATGGCAACAGTTTTTCCTGTATCTACTCAGTCTAGTCCCCCCATGATTTTGAACACCTCTATTAAATCTCCACTCAACCTTCTCCTCACTAACGAGAACAGCCCCAGCTTCGCCAATCTATTCTCTGAACCAATGAAGTCTCATCTCTGGAACCATTCACTATTGTGTTAACAATTATTTTGTGTGGCACTTGGTCAACCACTTTCCTAAAATCCATACAGACAACATCCATTGCAATACCTTCATCAGCCTTCACTATTACTTCATCAAAACATTCACTGTCTATTACAAATCCATGCTGACTCTCCCAATTGACTCGAACCTCTCCGAGTGCCTGTTAATATTTCACCTCAATTATTGTTTCTGAAGCATTACCCAACGCCAATGTTAAACTGACCGGTCTGTCGTTAATGGCAATTTCCTTACGCCATCTCTTGAATAATTTGCCAATCTCCAATCCTATGGCAAATCCCTCTAATCTCAGGAACATTGGAAGACTATGACAAGTCCTTTAGCTGTGTCCATCTCACCTCCTTCAGCAACCAGCATCCAGACGAGGCAACTTATCCACTCTAAGCATAACCAGCCACCTTCAGCTCAAAGTGCCAACTCGGCCTCCTTCCAGCATCCCAGGAGCCAGTCTTCAGCCAATACGATTCACTCCACCTAATATGAATTTCCAGCTGCGCACACTGGGTACAGCAAAGGCTCTGGGCCCTGACATCATCCCTGCTGTAGTCCTGAAAACGTTTGCTCCAGAACTAGCCACAGCCCTAGTCAAGCTGTTCCAATGCAGCAATGACATTGACATCTGCCTGACAATGTGGAAAATTGAAAACGTCAAGGGGTATCAAAGGGAAAACTCTCTCCTAACTGGAATCATGCCTAATTCAAGGAAGATGGTGATGGTTGTTGGAGGCCAATCATCTCGGACCCAGGATATCGCTTTGAGTTCCTCAGTTTGGTGTCTTAGGCTCAACCATCTTAAGTTGCTTCATCAATGACCTTCTTTTGTCATAAGGTCAAAAATGGGAATGTTAGCTGGTGACTGCACAGTGTTCAGTACCATGTGCAACTTCTCAGATACTGAGGAAGTCCGTGTCCATTTGCAGCAACTTTCTGGCTCAAGTTGATAAGTGGCAAGTAACATTCAGGCAACAACTATTTCTAACAAGCAAGAGTCTGACCACCTCTCTGAACATTCAATGGCACTACTATCGCTAAATCCATAAAACTATATTTCCACCAATCTTTTCACCATCTAACTTCCCTTCCCAACCCCCACATGAGCTGATGTTCTTCACGGTTACCTCACCTTTGCTTCTACCCCAACTCTACTTTAAACCTGACAGCATCATCCCCCTCTCAAGCAACTCATCTTTCACCTCTCTGTCCTTGAAAATTACTGACCCATCTCCAACCTCCCTTTTATTTCAGATCTCCCGCATCCGCAGTATTTTGCTTTTACTTATCTGAGCTGAGTGTGTCCATTCCATCACCAAGACTGCCCACTTCTGTAACATCGCTTTTACTAATTCACGGCATGTGTGCATCACTGACAAGGTCAACCTTCAGTGAGTATGCCTAAATCCACCTCCAAAAGGTGGTAGTGAGCTGCCTTCTTGAATAAAACTGAGTGGCATTTTAGAGGACAGTCAGGAATCAATCATATTGCTGTGAGGAGTCACATATAGGTCAGACAGCATAAGGACAGCAGCTTTCACTCCCTAAAAGGCATTAATCAACCAGATGGGTATTTACAAAGGTCAGGTAGTTTCATGGTCACCATTATCGATACTCGTTCTTTAATTCCAGATTTTTTAATTTTTCAAATTAATTCAATTTAAATTCTGCAGCTGCTGTGCTGTCTCCAGGTTATGAGTCCAGGCCTCTGGATGACTCATTCAAGAAGATGAGCACAATGCCACCCTACCACTGTCGCTGAAACCCTTCTTCACATCTTTGTTACCCAATGCTCTCCTGACTGGCCTCTCATCTTCCGCCTGGCGTGAAATTGACTCAATCCAACTTCTACGTCCATATCCTAACTCACAAGTGCGGTTCACCCATCGCCCTCTGTGTCCACTGACCTACATTTATTCCTCATCTGGAAATGTCACTGTTTCAAAATTCTTATCCTTGTTTTCAGATCCCTCCATGATACATGTCATGTGCTGTCACATTTTGTGATGGACACCACTAGAGTGACAGCAAGAAGACCGAATGTAACCAAACACAGTAACACATCATGACATCTCCCCGTCTCAGAAACCTCCCCCAGGCCTGCATGCCTCAGGTTTCTGCTCTCCTCCAATTCTCGCCTCTTGCCACACATTCAATTTGAATCGCTCCACCATTGGTGGCTGTGACTTCAGCTGCATGGGCCCAAGCTCTGGAATTCCCTCCCTAAACCTTTCCACCTCTCCCTCCTCCTTGAGATGCCTGCTCAAACCTCTTGGGATCAAGTTTTCAGTCATCTGTCCAAATAACTCCTTCTATTATTTGGTGTCAATTGTTTCCATGCTCCTATGAGGCACCCTAGGGCATGAAAAGGGCTGCATGGAAGCAAGTTATGGTTTGTTGCTTAACAACAAACTAACTGGACCCTTGGTTGCTCAGCGCTTCATTGAGAGCCACAAGTGAATTTGCCACCCTGTCATATTGTCCAGCCCTAATGTCGAGCATTCCAAATAGCAGCACATCCACACCAGCGTTTTCCAGCTCAGGTCTGATCCAACATATGCCTCCGAGATACACAGGATGAGCGCATCCTGAAAATCGACAAGCCACGGTCCTGTTCACCCAGCCTAACCATCACAACAGAGGCAGCCAAAATTACAGAGTGAATTGCTGCTCAGCACAGATTGAGAGATGAGGAGACATCACAACCAGATCATAAGTTAACAGGGTTACAAAGATACTGGCACACAGAGACGGAGAGTGTGAGGGAGTGATGGACACCAGCAGAGTGGCAGAAGGAGAGAGAGAGAGAGAGGGAGCAATGAGTGGAACCAGTTAAAATCCAGGGAACCCTTGAACTGGAGAGCCATTGCTATCACTCTGGCTATCACCAGTGCCTCTCCCCCCAACCCTCAGTGTGGCTTTCAGTCTCTGTGCCCCAGTGTTTAGTATTCAGCCCATGCTCGGGGGGGGTAGGGAGGGGGGAGCAGATTCTGAGGCCATCACTTTATGTAAATTACCCGCCCTGGGGCCTTTTGAAACTGCAGAAAGTTCTCCCAAACTTTACAAAATGTTCAGAGGAGAGAGCGAGGGACAGGGACAGACACACACACACACACACAGAGAGAGATTGTCTGCCCATCCTGGCTGAATCTCAGGCCAGAACAAAAGGCTGAGAGGCCAGTCTTGGGGAGGGGGGGGGGGGGGGGAGAGATGACGTTGGGAAAAGGAAACGGGAAAAGGAATGGGAAGAGGGAAAGCTCCTGTGTGTGTGTGTCCCCCCCCCCCCTCTCACAGGCTCCAATTCCCCACCCAACCCCCAACAAACAAAACAAACCGACCGCAGGAGAAAAAAGTTAGCGGAGACTTACCGTCCGAGCGCCTGGGGAGAGGGATCCGCTGGGGAGGTAGGGAGCCGACAGGTCCGGGATCATGATGAAGGGGTAAGCTGCTCCCTTGAACAAACCTCCATCTTGCCTTTTGACTGGGAATTTGGGAACATGGCCGAGGGGAGAGAGAGAGAGGGAGGGAGAGGGAGAGAGGAAAAAAGTTGATGAAACTTTCTGAATTGGGAGGAATGTTGCAAAGATGTGAAGGCAGAAAGGGGGCGGTTATATTCCCAGCGAGAAAGACTCTCACCTTCCTGCTGGTAATCCTGGGGCTTGTCTGCAAAACGCTGAGTGTTTCTGAGCTGAGGACGGCGATCAGCCTGGGGGAGAGAGAGAGGGAGAGAGGGAAGAGCTGTTAAAGTAGGAAGGAGGGTGTGGGCAGGGGGCAGAGGGGCAGAGGGAGTGAGGGGAAGGGAAGGGGAGAGGGGGGCGAGGGGCTGCCCCCTCTCAGTGGCCTCACCTCGGACTCGGGGGAGCTGCTGCGAGTCTCCGTCGCCTCCGTCTCGTTGACCAGCGACGACTTGACATCGGCCAGGTCCCTCTCGGCGGACACGCTGCCCGGGCTCTTCTCCTCCTGCTCGCCCTCGTCCTTAAAGGAGATCATCTCATCGCTGGCCCCCAGATCATCGCCCCCGGTCAGCTGCGGCATGGCTGTGGCACTGGCGGTCCCCCCTCTCCCTCTCTCCCTGTCTCCTTCCCTCTCTCCCTCTCTCTCCCTCCCTCCTGTGGCTCGGCTCCTCTCCGCTCTGATTGACACTTTGATGGACATGAAACTTCCAGAGCTTCCTCCAATCAGCAGCCCCCCCGGGGGCGGGGCTACACCCTGAAATTCACTTGGTCCCAGGAATGACCCTTCCCTTTCCCTCCATCCCCCCCCCTCCCTCCCCAAATACCTCCCCCACCCTCTCCCTCTCCTCCCCCCTCCTCTCCCTCTCCCTCTCCCAACTTGTTTCTAACTCTCCAGTTAGACTCTCCCCCCCATCCTCGCTGCTCAGGAGTTTGGCACCGCTGCAGCCCCCCCTCGCCTTTCAACACCCCATCCCTAAATCGGATAGGGAGTGGGAGGAGGGATTGGGGGAGGGTGAGGGGGAGGGTGGGGGTGCAATAAGTCCTGGGGGTTCCACTCCAACTCCCGCTCGATTCTGCTCTTTAAACCAGAGCTATGGGAAAACTCAGCCAGCGAATTGTGCAGCGAGTCTGACTCTACCCCTGACAAAAAAACACTGAGACAGATACAGGAGTGACCACACAGCCCAGGCTAATCTACACCAGACAGCTGGTCACAGACACACAAAAGACACAGAGGATCAGAGGGACCTTGGTATACATGTCCAGCAGCAGCACAGGTAGGTCAGGTAGTTAAGCAACATGAGGTACTTGTCTTTATTAGTCGAGGCATAGAATACAAGAGCAGGGAGGTCATGATGGAACTGATAAAGCGTTAGTTTGGCCACATCTGGAGTACTTGTTGGCTGGACTGGAGCATTTCAGCTATGATAGGCTAGGGTTGTTTTCCTTGGAGCAGAGAAGGCTGAGGGAGTTCCTGATAGAGGTGTACAAAATTATGAGGGGCATAGCTAGGGTAGATAGGAAGAAACTTTTCCCATCAATAACCAGGGGGCATAGATTTAAAAAAGGGGGCAGGAGATTTAGAGGGGATTTGAGGAAAGATTTTTTCACCCAAATGGTGGGTGGAATCTGGAACTCACTGCCTGAGGGGGTGGTAGAGACAGGAACCCTCACAACATTGAAGAAATATTTAGATGAGCACTTGAAATGCCATAGCATACAGAGCTATGGACCCAGTGCTGGGAAATGGGATTAGAATAGATAGGGGGCTTGATGGCCAGCACAGGCATGATGGGCCGAAGGGCCTGTTTCTGTGCTGTATAACTCTATGACACATAAAGACAGATATGAGAGGAAACAGCAGACAGAGATACACAATGGCTCACAACTAAATCAAATAAATTGACAACAAATTGAAGAGAATGAGATTATGACAACACAATCCTGCTATATACACTGCACCCCTCAGACCAGTCCCACTATATACACTGCACCCCTCAGACCAGTCCCGCTATATACACCGCATCCCTCAGACCAGTCCCGCTATATACACCGCATCCCTTAGACCAGTCCCGCTATATACACCGCATCCCTCAGACCAGTCCCGCTATATACACTGCATCCCTCAGACCAGTCCCACTATATACACCGCACCCCTCAGACCAGTCCCGCTATATACACTGCATCACTCAGACCAGTCCCGCTATATACACCGCATCCCTCAGACCAGTCCCACTATATACACTGCACCCCTCAGACCAGTCCCACTATATACACCGCACCCCTCAGACCAGTCCCGCTATATACACCGCACCCCTCAGAGCAGTCCCATTATATACACTGCATCCCTCAGACCAGTCCCACTATATACACCGCACCCCTCAGACCAGTCCCACTATATACACCGCACCCCTCAGACCAGTCCCACTATATACACCGCACCCCTCAGACCAGTCCCGCTATATACACCGCATCCCTCAGACCAGTCCCGCTATATACACCGCATCCCTCAGACCAGTCCCGCTATATACACTGCATCCCTCAGACCAGTCCCATTATATACACTGCATTCCTCAGACCAGTCCCATTATATACACCGCATCCCTCAGACCAGTCCCACTATATACACCGCATCCCTCAGACCAGTCCCATTATATACACCCCATCCCTCAGACCAGTCCCATTATATACACTGCATTCCTCAGACCAGTCCCATTATATACACCGCATCCCTCAGACCAGTCCCTTTATATACACCGCACCCCTCAGACCAGTCCCACTATATACACCGCACCCCTCAGACCAGTCCCTTTATATACACCGCATGCGTCAGACCAGTCCCAATATATAAACCAGACCCTTCCGACCAGTCCCTTTATATATATCGCACCCCTCAAACCAGTCCCATCATATGCACTGCACCCCTCAGACCAGTCACTCTAGAAACACTGGGAGTTCTCCTGTATCTTCTTACATGAAGACAGATGTAAAGTAACTGTTTAGTTTCTCCACTATAAATTCTCCTGTTCCCACCTGTAAAGGTCCCACATTTGTCCTCGCTAATCCTTTCCTTTTCACCTACCTATAAAAGCTTTTATGTTACCCACTAGTTTGTATTCATCTTCTCTTTTCCCTTTCTTAATCAGTTTCTTTAATCAGTCTTCCTTTGCTGGATTCTAAACTGCTCCCAATCTCAGGTTTACCACTTTTTCTGGCATCTTCCTTTGAACTAATGAAATCTTTAACTTCTTTCGTGAACCACAGTTGATTTACCGTTCCCTTTGGGTGTTTGTGCCTTAGAGGAATGTATATCTGGTGTAGACTGTGTATATTTCTTTAAATACCAGCCATTGCTTATCTACCATCAAACCTTTTAGTGTGTTTTCCAAATCCACCACAGACAATGTGCCCCTCACACCTTCATTACTTCCTTTCTTCAAATTTAAGACCCTCGTTTCAGAATGAACTGTATCGCATTCAAACCTAATGCAAAATTCTAAAACATTATGGTCACTATTTCCCAAAGGCTCCTTTACAGCAAGGTTATTAATCAGCCCTTTCTCATTGCACAACAATAGAACCATCGAAAAATTACAGTACAGAAAGAGGCCATTCAGCCCATTGTGTCTGTGCCAGCTGAAAAAAAAAACTAGCTGCTCATTTTAATCCCACCTTCCAGCACCTGGTCCTTGCAGGTTACAGAACTTTAGGTGCAGATCCAGGTACCTTTTAAATGAGTTGAGGGTTTCTGCCTCCACCACCAAACCAGGCAGCGAATTCCAAACACCCACCACCCTGTGGGTGAAGATTTTCCTCATGTCCCCTCTAATCCTTCTACCGACCACCTTAAACCTGTGCCCCCTGGTCATTGACCTCTCTGCTAGAGGAGGCAGGGCATCCCTGTCTACTCTACCTAGGCCCCTCATAATCCTGTACACCTCAATCAGGTCACCCCTCAGCCTCCTCAGTTCCAAGGAAAACAACCCCAGCCTATCCAATCTTTCTTCATAGCTGCAATTTTCAAGCACTGGCAACATTCTTGTAAATCTTCTCTGCACTCTCTCCAGAGCAATTATGTCTTCCTGTAATGTTACGACCAGAACTGTACACAAAATTCCAACTGTGGCCTAACCAGCGTTTTATACAGTTCCATCATTACCTCCCTGCTTTTGTATTCTATACCTCAGCCAATAAAGGAAAGCATTCCATATGCTTTCTTTACAACCTTATCCAGCTGTTCTGTCACCTTCAGGGACCTGTGGACATGCACGCCAAGGTCTCTCACTTCCTCTACTCCTCGCAAACTCCTACTCCTCTACTCCTCGTATGTTTGCCCTCCCCAATTGCGTTACCTCACTTCTCTGGATTGAATTCCATTTGCGACTTTTCCACCCACTCAACCAAACCACTGCTATCACTCTGGAGACAACAGCTATCCTTTTCACTATCAACTACATGGCCAATTTTTGTGTCATCTGCAAATTTCCCAATCATGCCACCCACATTTAAGTCCAAATCATCAATATATGCAACAAACAGCAAAGGTGCCAACACTAAGCCCTGTGGAACACCACTAGAAACCGTTTCCATTTGCAAAAACATCCATCGACCATTACCCTTCGTTTCCTGTCACTGAACCAATTTTGAATCCAATTCGCCACTTTCCCCTGAATCCTGTGGGCTTTTACTTTTCTCACCAGTCTACCATGTGGGACCTTGTCAATTGCCTGACTAGAATCCATGTAGACAACATCCACTGCATTACCCTCATCAATCCTCCTTGTTACTTCCTCAAAAAATTCCATTAAATTAGTAGGACATGACCTTCCCCTAACAAAACCTTGCTGACTGTTGCTGATTAATCCATTTCTTTCTAAGTGACAGTTTATCCTGTCTCTCAGAATTGATTCTAATAATTTGCCAACTGCAGAAATCAGACTGACTGGCCGATAATTATTTGGTCTATCCCTTGCACCCTTTTTAAATAATGGGACAACATTTGCTAACCTCCAATCCTCTGGTATCTCGCCTAAATCCAAAGGAGTGCAATCCTTAGTTGGCTCCTCAATGGACTGTTCCAGAACCCATCTCGTACACACTCCTTCTCCACAGCATGAGTGCTGATTTGGTTAGCTTAGTCAATATGTAAATTGAAGTCACCCATTATTACTGGATCACCCACGTTAGATGCATCTCTGATTTGGTGATTTATACCGTGCCCAACATTAGCACTACAGTTTGGTGGCCTGTAAACAACTCCCGCTAATGTTTGAAAAAAATTCAGCAGGTCTGGCAACATCTGTGGAGAGAAAGAAACAGCATTAATGTTTCAAATCCATATGACTCTTCTTCAGAGTTCAGAGTTTTTATTTCAGATTTCCAGCATCCGCAGTATTTTGCTTTTATCCCTCGAATGTTTGCTGCCCCTTGCTGTTTCTTGGATCCACCCAAACCGATTCTACATCTTGATCCTTCAATCTAAGAACGTGTCTTACTAATAAAGTACAGATCTCATCTCTTATTAAGAGTGCTACCTCACCTTCTCTTCCTTTTTGCCCATCCCTCCTAAATGCCGAGTATTCTTGGATATTCAATTCCCAGCCTTGGTCACCCTGTAGCCACGTCTCCGTAACGGCAATTAAATCATAGTCATTCACCTCAACTTGTGTATTCAAATCATCAACTTATTTGTGAATGCTATGTGCATTCAGATAGAGTGCCTTTATTTTGCTTTTTTAACATTATTCTCTATTCTGATCCTATTTGATCCTTGTCAATGCTTTGTCTGTCTTCTATTTTTGCTTTCTCCTTCCTTTTACCAGTTTTGCTTCCCTCGAATTAGAGCTCCCTCTCAGGTTCCCAGCCCTTGCCTAGGTAGTTTAGACCTTTCCCAACAGCACTAGCAAATCTCCCCATGAGACATTGGTGCCACTCCTGCCCGTTCATCTTGTACAGGTCCCACCTGTCCCAGAATCAGTCCCAATGCCTCAGAAATCTGATGCCCTCCCTCCTACACCAGTTCTCCAGCCACGTGTTCAATTGTTCAATTCTCCTATTTCTATGCTCACTAGCACATGGGACTGGGAGTAATCCTGAGATTACTGCTTTAGAGGTCCTGCTTTTCAATCTCCTTCCTAGCTCCCTGAAGTCTGCTTTTAGGACTTCATACCCTTCCTACCTAAGTCATCGGTACCAATGTGGACCACACTTCTGGCTGTTCACTGCTCCCAGAATGACGTCCTGCAGCCATACCCCTCAGACCCAGTACCTCTATATACGATACACTCCTCAGACCAGACCCTCTATATGTACCATACCCCTCAGACCCAGTACCTCTATATACGATACACTCCTCAGACCAGACCCTCTATATGTACCATACCCCTCAGACCCAGTACCTCTATATACGATACACTCCTCAGACCAGACCCTCTATATGTACCATACCCCTCAGACCCAGTACCTCTATATACGATACACTCCTCAGACCAGACCCACTATATGTACCATACCCCTCAGACCCAGTACCTCTATATACGATACACTCCTCAGACCAGACCCTCTATATGTACCATACCCCTCAGACCCAGTACCTCTATATACGATACACTCCTGAGACCAGACCCTCTATAAGTACCATACCCCTCAGACCCAGTACCTCTATATACGATACACTCCTCAGACCAGACCCTCTATATGTACCATACCCCTCAGACCCAGTACCTCTATATACGATACACTCCTCAGACCAGACCCTCTATATGTACCATACCCCTCAGACCCAGTACCTCTATATACGATACACTCCTCAGACCAGACCCACTATATGTACCATACCCCTCAGACCCAGTACCTCTATATACGATACACTCCTGAGACCAGACCCTCTATATGTACCATACCCCTCAGACCCAGTACCTCTATATACGATACACTCCTCAGACCAGACCCTCTATAAGTACCATACCCCTCAGACCCAGTACCTCTATATACGATACACTCCTCAGACCAGACCCTCTATATGTACCATACTCCTCTGACCCAGTACCTCTATATACGATACACTCCTCAGACCAGACCCTCTATATGTACCATACCCCTCAGACCCAGTACCTCTATATACACTGCATCCCTCAGACCAGACCCTCTATATGTACCGTACCCCTCAGACCCAGTACCTCTATATACACTGCATCCCTCAGACCAGACCCTCTATATGTACCATACCCCTCAGACCCAGCACCTCTATATACACTGCATCTCTCAGACCAGACCCACTCTATATACCCCGCAACTCTCAGACCAGCCCCTCTATATACACCGCAACCCTTGGACCCAGAACCTCTATACACACTGCAGCCATCAGAATCCATCCCTCTTCTTCACTGCACCCCTCAGGGCAATCCATCTGTATACACCGCCTCCCTCAGATAAGATCCAACTCTTGCCTGAAGGAACTCAGCAAACCAGTGTCCATCACACAATATGTCAGCCTGTTCCGAAGATCCATCATTCTCTGGGAAAAGAACTACCACTTCATATCTAACTTAATTTTCACGTTACACAACATGAGATTAGGGCCCCTGGTCCTCCCTGACCTATATATTTGGAACAAACCATCAAGACAAACACAATCTCTTCCTTTCATCGCCACTAAAACCTCCAAGTCTGCACTACTCCCCACAACACCTGAGTTCACTCACCCTTCCTTCACATGCTGCTAACTCTGGAACACTCTCCAGTGCTAAAAATATAACTTGAAAGTTACATAGTTTGAAAGCTATCTCAGGCCAGGATGTTTGGAATGCTCAGCCTGGTCTCTCCCTTGTAGCTTCCGACCTTGTGTTGTGGGCTTAGACCTACCTCCACCAGTCAGACGACACTCGATATCAGGTAAGGACTCCATCCCATTCTCTCAGTTCCTTCGCCTCCGTCGCATCTGTTCTGATGATGCCACTTTCAAAGACAGTTCCTCTGACATGTCCTCCTTCTTCCTTAACCGAGGTTTTCCACCCACGGTGGTTGACAGGGCCCTCAACCGTGTCCGGCCCATCTCCCGCGCATCCGCCCTCACACCTTCTCCTCCCTCCCAGAAACATGATAGGGTCCCCCTTGTCCTCACTTATCACTCCACCAGCCTCCACATTCAAAGGATCATCCTCCGCCATTTCCGCCAACTCCAGCATGATGTCACCACCAAACACATCTTCCCTTCACCCCCCCTGGCAGCATTCCGCAGGGATCGTTCCCTCCGGGACACCCTGGTGCACTCCTCCATCATCCCCTACACCTCAACCCCCTCCCACGGCACCTCCCCATGCAAATGCAGAAGGTGCAACACCTGCCCCTTCACTTCCTCTCTCCTCACCGGCCAAGGACCCAAACACTCCTTTCAAGTGAAGCAGCATTTCACTTGCACTTCCCTCAATTTAGTCTACTGCATTAGTTGCTCCCAATGCGGTTTCCTCTACATTGGAGAGACCAAACGCAGACTGGGTGACCGCTTTGCAGAACACCTTCGGACTGTCCGCAAGCATTACCCAGACCTCCCTGTCGCTTGCCATTTCAACACTCCACCCTGCTCTCATGCCCACATGTCCGTCCTTGGCCTGCTGCATTGTTCCAGTGAAGTCCAACGCACACTGGAGGAACAGCACCTCATCTTCCGACTAGGCACTTTACAGCCTTCCGGACTGAATATTGAATTCAACAACTTTAGATCTTGAACTCTCTCCTCCCCCCATCCTCACCCCCATTCCGTTTCTTCCCCCTCCTTTTTGTTTTTTCCAATAATTTATATAGATTTTTCTTTTCCCACCTATTTCCATTATTTTTAAATGTATTTCCACCCATCGTTTATCTATACCTTTTATGCCCTTTTAGTCTTATTTCACCCCACCCCCACTAGAGCTATCTGTACCTTGCTTGTCCTGCTCTCCACTCTTAATTAGCACATTCCTTTAGATAATATCACCACCTTCAAAACCTCTTTGTTCTTTTGTCTGTGACATCTTTTCGTTATCTCCTCCTATCACTGGCTGCTTGTCCCAACACCCCACACCCCCCACCCCCCACCCCCTCCCCAGTTTAAACCAGCTTATATTTCAGTTTTTGTTTTGGATTTCCAGCATCCGCAGTTTTTCTGTTTTTGTTTTTATCTCGATATCAGGTGCCCATTGCTGAGTTCCACTCTGCTCTTTTACTCTTCACACTCCACTTCTGATTTCTGTATTAACTTTTGCTCATTAATTCGCTGCATTTCACTCTGCTCTTACTCTCTTCCTCTTGTTTTTTTTTATCCTTTCATGGGATGTGGCCATCACTGGTGAGGCCAGCATTTGTTTCCCACTCCTAATTGCCCTTGAAAAGTGGTTGTCAGCCACTTTCTTGAACCACTGCTGCCGATGTGGTACAGCTACAGCCGCAGTGCTGTTAGGAAGGGAGTTCCAGGATCTTGAAGGAACAGCCGATATCGTTCCAATATAGTATGTGGCTTGGAGGGGAACTTACAGATGGTGTTGTTCTCCTGTATCTGCTGCCTTTGTGCTTGTCTTCTTGCCTACTCTCCTGATTCACTGTGACACCTCTCTTCTGCTTTCGCTCTCTCTCCTTTCATCCCTTTCTCTCTCACTCTTTCACTCTTCCACTCTCTCTTTCACACTGGATGGAGAATGGTTGTGATTGCAGAGAGTGGGTCCAGGGTAGCAGCAACCCAGGTTCACTCCTGCTCCTCCAGGACCTACAAACAGAATCTGAGACTGCTCTTTCATTGGGCCGGTTCTCCTCCATTGCCCATGGCACTGCCCAAGGAGCACTGCGGAATCCCAAGCTAAAATGTAAACCGGCAGACCTGTTTACCCAGCTGTACTTCCAGTGTTAATGGGTCGGTGAGACCCCCCATTCTGAGGGTATTGTCACCTCGTTAAACAACCAGTGAAGAGAATCAAAGGCCACCCTGTGTTTGCTCTTTCTCTAGTTGTCACTCTCGATGCTGTTCTCCTCGATTCTCAGTTTCCGTTCTCTATTTCTGATGTTCCAATTTCAACCCCTGATGACAATGGTGTGAGGCACCATTTCAGTTGGCGCAGCGTGCTCAGAGAGTTGGGCCCAATGCCAATTCAACAGGTATTTCACAGAAGTGTACAAGAGCTTCAGTAACATTTTCCAGTCGGGGTCTGATGACACATTTCAAACCTGGACAAAATTCTAACTGAACCAATACTTGCCTTGCTGGGAATATTGGATTCCACGGGGTTGCAATCTCAGGAAAAGGACAAAAAAAGTTAGTCCGATTTATTTTATAATGGATTCCTGGTGGACAGGAAGGAGCAGGAGGTATAGTCCGGGCACCCACAAGGATACCTGATGCCTCCCCTGTCCTTATCTTTCTGTTATTTACTCTCAGTCACACTTTAATACCATAAATTAAAATATATGAATACAAGCCATCAATATTGCAGAGCAATAAAGCAATGTAAATATCACTGTTTGATATAACAATTAATATCACCCTGAAATATCATTAATATCAAATAATAGTACAGATCTAAGATTAATAAAACACATTAATATCTCCAAATAGTGGGAAGGAGAGAGAGGAGTAAGTTTGCAGCAAATGACAAAAGCTGCAAGAACCAGAGTCATGGTAATGGGGAACTTCAATAGCCCTAATCGAGACGGTGATAGGAACAGTGTGAAAGGCAAAACGCAGAGAGGGAGATTCCTGAAATGTATGTAAGGGAATTTCTTGACCAGTGTGTTTTCAACCCAATGAGGAAGGACGCAGTGCCGGACCCAGTTCTGGAGGTTGAAGGAGCAAGTGGATCATGTTTCCATAGGGGAGCATTTGGGGAACAGTGATCAGATTATCATCAGATTTAGAATAGTCGTTTGGCAGTACAGAACTGGAGTATTGCTAAAATATGACAGATGCTGTGAAAATGTTTCTTCTTGCACTCGTCAGGACAATTCGCAAGAACATCGAATGTGAAGGCAACAACAAAATATACTTAATGAGAAGAGAATGCTGATTGGTTGGCAAGTGGACTCTGATTGGTAGAGGCATTGCCATGGAGAATGAACCAATTAACTGATGACTGATTGTTCTGGGACAGCCTTTCAGTAAAGCTGAGTTATTTAAAAATCCCAGAGGGAAACATTAAACAACTGTCATAACCTATAATTTTTAGAGATATGTTTGAGATGCAACTCTAAATTCAGGAAGCAGACCACCAGTTCTCTAGAGGTTTTATATTAAACTAAATGAAACATTTTATTAATTTACACAAGTTAAATATATATACACATGGCTACAAATTACTACTATCATAACTTTTAACAAATTCCCAAACTAATCTCTGTTAAGGCAACAGCAACCCATAGACTTAACCAAACACCAGGCAAAGCATTTTCACCTTATAAATTCAAAATGAGGTTCCTTTCACTTTGGTTCCTGTGGAGACAGTTATAGGCTTACAGCTACTTTGATCTTACATTGCCTCTGCCCTGCACACAGAAAACTGCCAAAGTTATATCTAGCATAGCTCATTGAATGTAAATTCTCAATGTATCACCAGCCTCTTCTAACAATAAAGCCCCTTTCATAGCACCAATTTTATTAGTAATATAAAACATTGCTTGGTCTCTGCTAACTAGGTGCCAGATTTCACTCCCCTTCTTGAATGCTCTAATCAAAAAAAATGCAAATGCACCCTACCTCTCTTACATTTCAAAGCTAGTACACATCAAAGCACCCAGACTAGCTGGCTTTAATCCAATTAAGACACACCCACAGACTAAACTTCTATTTTAAAAGAAAAATATTTTCCAATAATATTATATACATTAATAGCTCCATGACACTGACAGTTAACTGCCAAACTTTGTTTAAATTCCTTGCCAACCAATCAGCACTCTCTTGTCATGAAGTATAAATTGTTGTTAGCTTTACATTTGGTATTCTTGTAAATTGTGCAAGATGAAAATCTTTGACAACATGTCTTTTTTCAGCAAGACTTAGAATAGTTATAGAAGAGTTAAAAAAAATACGTGATACACAATTTAAGCAAATTTGACTTCAGTTCAAAGGGGATCTGACCCAGGTGAATTGGAATCACGAATTGGTAGGTGAACGAATTATGAAACAATGGGAGGCCTTCAAAGATGAGGTGGGTCAGTTACAGAGTGTCTCTCCCCATGAGGGAGAAAGGAAAGGCATCAAAAGACAGAACTCCCTGGGTGACTAAAGATATAAAAGTTAAAATGAAACAGTAAAAGGAGGCTTCTGCCAATGGTAAGGTTAGTAGTATAATAGGGAACCAAAGTGAACTTAGTGCAGAGACTAGGCTGGGCAGATAGAGAGAGAATGAGAACAGATTAGCGGCTAACCTAAAAGGGAACCCAAAAATCTTTTACAAACGTACAAATAATAAAAGCGTAGTCAAACAAAGGGTGGGATCGAATCGGAACCAAAGAGATCAGTTTATGGAGGCAGAGGGCATAAATGAGGTACAAAGTGAATATTTTGCACTTGTCTTCACCAGAGAAGAGGATGCCACGTTATTATGTCTTGTCATCAAAATTCAAGACCATTGGATTAAACGGGCAGTGGCAGCTTGGCTACAAAATTGGCTAAGGGAGGGAGAGCAGAGAGCAGCAGTGTACACTTGTCCTCACACTGGAGAAAAATACACAGTGGTGTTCCCAGGGGTCAGTATTGGTTGCCATTGCTCTTTTTCCTATATATTCATGAGCTGGACTTGGGTTTACAGGGGCATAAGTTCAAAGTTTGCAGATGATGCAAAATTTGTAAATATCATTAACAATGAAGAGGATAGTAACTGACTTCAACAGGCAGAGACAGCCTGGATAAATGGGCAGACACATGGCAAATAAAATCTACCAGAGAGGAACTGATATAGACTCAGACCTTTACAGCACAGAAGGAGGCCATTTGGCCCATCATGTCCACGCCAGTCAACAAAAATCAGACTCCACGAATCCCATTTTACAGTGCTTGGCCCATAGCCCTGGAGGCTATGGCAACACAAGCGAATATCTAAATATTTCTTAAATGTTACGAGAGTTTCTGACTCAACCACCCTTTCAGGCAGTGAGTTCCAGACTCCCACCACCCTCTGGGTGAAAATAATTCTCCTCAACTCCCCTCTTAGCCTTCTACCTCTCAACTTAAATCTATGCTCCCTGGTTATTGACCCCTCTACTAATGGAAAAAGTGCCTTCCTATCCACCCTATCCATGCACCTCATAATCTTATACACCTCTATCAGGTACCCTCTCGACCTTCGCTGTTCCAAGGAAAACAACCCCAGCCTATCCAATCTTTCCTCATAGCTCAGACCCTCCAGCGCAGGCAGCATCCTGGTAAACCCCCTCTGCACCCTCTCCACTGCAATCACATCCTTCCTATAATGTGGTGACCAAAACTGCACACAGTACTCCAGTTGTGGCCTAACCAGCATTTTATACAGTTCCAGCATAACCTCCCTGCTCTTGTATTCTATACCTCGGCTAATACAGGCAAATATCCCACATGCCTTCTTAACCACATTATCTACCTGCTCTGCTACCCTCAGGGATCTGTGGATATGGACACCAAGGTCCCTCTGTTCTTCTGTAATTTCCAGAGTCCTACCATGCATAGTGTAATCCCTTGCCTTGTTAGCCCTCCCCAAGTGCATTAGCTCTCACCTTTCCAGGTTGAATTCCATTTGCCACTGCTCTGCCCGCCTGACCTGTCCACTGATATCCTTCTGCAGTTTACGGCTATCCTCCTCACTATTTACCACCCTACCAATTTTCATGTCATCCGCAAACTTCTTGATCATACCCCCTACATTTAAGTCCAAATCATTTATGTACACCACAAACAGCAAGGGCCCCAGCACCGAGCCCTGTGGAACCCCACTGGAAACAGACTTCCAGTCACAGAAACATCCCTCTACCATCACCCTCTGCTTCCTGCCTCTCAGCCAATTTTGAATCCAATGTGCCACTTTGCCTTGGATCCCCTGGACTCTTACCTTCTTGACAGTCTGCCTTCCTAAAGTCCACATAGACCACATCAAATGCATTACCCTCAACAGCACTCCTGTTTAACTCCATAAAAAATTGAATCAAATTTGTCCAACACGACCTTCCCTTAACAAATCCATGCTGACTATCTCTCGCAGAGGCTGAACATCAACTCGCAGACACTTCCTCTTACCTCTCCCTGGACCATGACCCCACCACTGAACATCAAGCCATTGTTTCCAGGACTGTCACTGACCTCATCTCCTCTGGAGATCTTCCTCCCACAGCTTCCAACCTGATAGTCTCCCAACCTCGGACAGCCCACTGCTACCTCCTACCCAAAATCCACAAACAGGACTGTCCTAGCCTGTTCCTGCCCCTAGGAACTCATTTCTTGCTATCTTGACTCCATTCTCTCTCCCCTTGTCCAGTCCCTTCCCACCTACATACGCGATTCCTCTGACACCCTACATCATATCAACAATTTCCAGTTCCCTGGCCCCAACCGCCTCCTCTTCGCCATGGACGTCCAATCCCTCTGCACCTCCATCCCCCACCAGGATGGTCTGACGGCTCTCCGCTTCTTCCTCGAACAGAGGCCTGAACAATCCCCATCCACCACTACTCTCCTCTGTCTGGCTGAACTTGTTCTCACACTGAACAATTTCTCCTTAAAATCCTCCCACTTCCTCCAACTAAAAGGTGTGGCTATGGGTACCCGCATGGGCCCCAGCTATGCCTGTCTCTTTATGGGGTATGTGGAACATTCCTTGTTCCAGTCCTACTCCGGCCCCCTCCCACAACTCTTTCTCCGGTACATCGATGATTACTTCGGTGCTGCTTAATGCTCTCGTCTGGATCAGGAAAAATTTATTAATTTTGCTTCCAATTTCCACCCCTCCACCATTTTCACATGGTCCATCTCTGACACTTCCCTTCCCTTCCTTGACCTCGCTGTCTCAATTTCTGGTGATAGACTATCCACCAATATCCATTACAAGCCTACCGACTCCCACAGCTACCTCGACTACAGCTCCTCACACCCCGCTTCCTGTAAGGACTCCATCCCATTCTCTCAGTTCCTTCGCCTCCGTCGCATCTGTTCTGATGATGCCACTTTCAAAAACAGTTCCTCTGACATGTCCTCCTTCTTCCTTGACCGAGGTTTTCCACCCACGGTGGTTGACAGGGCCCTCAACCGTGTCCGGCCCATCTCCCGCACATCCGCCCTCACACCTTCTTTTCCCTCCCAGAAACATGATATGGTCCCCCTTGTCCTCACTTATCACCCACCAGCCTCCGCATTCAAAGGATCATCCTCCGCCATTTCCGCCAACTCCAGCATGATGCCACCACCAAACACATCTTCCCTTCACCCCCCCGGCGGCATTCCGCAGGGATCATTCCCTCCGGGACACTCTGGTCCACTCCTCCATCAGCCCTTACACCTCAATCCCCTCCCACGGCACCTTCCCATGCAACCGCAGAAGGTGCAGCACCTGCCCCTTTACTTCCCCCCTCCTCACTGTCCAAGGGCCCAAACATTCCTTTCAAGTGAAGCAGCATTTCACTTGCACTTCCCTCAATTTAGTCTATTGCATTCGTTGCTCCCAATGCGGTTTCCTCTACATTGGAGAGACCAAACGCACACTAGGTGACCGCTTTGCGGAACACCTTCGGTCTGTCCGCAAGCATTACCCAGACCTCCCTGTCGCTTGCCATTTCAACACTCCACCCTGCTCTCTTGCCCACATGTCTGTCCTTGGCTTGCTGCATTGTTCCAGTGAAGCTCAACGCAAACTGGAGGAACAGCACCTCATCTTCCAACTAGGCACTTTACAGCCTTCCGGACTGAATATTGAGTTCAACAACTTTAGATCATGAAATCTCTCCTCCATCCCCATCCCCTTTCCGATCCCCCTTTTTTCCAATAATTTATATAGATTTTTCTTTTCCCACCTATTTCCATTATTTTTAAATGTATTTCCATCCATTGTTTTATCTCTACCTTTTAGCCTATTTCGATCCCTTCCCCCCACCCCACCCCCACTAGAGCTATCTGTACCTTGCTCGTCCTGCTTTCTACCCTAAATTAGCACATTCCTTAGATAATATCACCCCCTTCAACACCTCTTTGTCCTTTTGTCTGTGACATCTTTTGGTTATCTCCACCTATCACTGGCCCTTTATCCAGCTCTACCCCCCACCCTTAAACCAGCTTATATTTCACCTCTTTTCTATTTTTCCTTAGTTCTGATGAAGAGTCATTTGGACTCGAAACGTTAACTGTGTTCCTCTCCGCAGATGCTGTCAGACCTGCTGAGTTTTTCCAGGTATTTTTATGTTTGTTTTGGATTTCCAGCATCCGCAGTTTTTTGCTTTTACTTGATTAATCCGTGTCTCTCCAAGTGCAGATATATTCTGTTCCTCAGAATTCTTTCTAGTAATCTCCCCACCACCGAGATTAGACTGACTGGCCTATAATTTCCTGGTCTATCCCTTCCTCCCTTTTTTGGTTCAAAGGCTGAAGAGAAGCAAACGAACTAAATGGTACGATTTTAACAGGAATGCAGAACAGAGAGAGCTGGGATGCATATTCACAAATCCTTGAAGAGGCAGGATAAGCTAACAAAGCAGCTCATAAAACACATGGGATTCTGAGCTTTATAAATAGAGGCAAAAGCCAGGAAGATATACTGAACTTTTACGCAACACAAGTTTGGATTCACCTGGAATATTGTGTTCAGTTCTGGGCAGACCACTTTGGGAAGGATGTCAAGGCCTTTGAAAGGGTCAGAGGAGATTCATGAGACTGGTTTCATACATGAGGGATTACAGAAAATGGAGAGGCTGGAGAAGCTCGGATTGTTCTCCTTGCAGAAGAGAAAAATGAGGGGTATTTAAAATAAAGGAGGTTTCAGATGGAATAATGAAAGAAAAGCTGTTAACCGGAGAGCACAGATTTAATGTGACTGGAAAGAGAGTCAGGGCTGATATGAGAACATTTGTTTACACAGCAAGTTGTTGTGATTTGGAATGCACTGTCCAAAAGGGTGGTGGAAGCAGATTCAGTCATAACTTTTAAAAGAGAATTTGATAAACATAAAGGAAAGAAAAATACAAAATTATGGGGAAAGAACAAGGGCATGGGATTAAATTGATAGCTCTACCAAAGAGCTGGCACAGGGACAACGGGCTAAATCGACCCCCATCTGTTACTCAATGAGTAATATGATGGATGAATATCACACATTAATATGTCATATTAAGATGTCACACTAATATTAACATGTCACACTAATATCCTACAGAGCGACCAAAAGTGTTATTAAAAAGGTCGGTTTCTAAGGAGCATCTTAAAGGAGGAGACAGAGGTAGAGAAGTGGAGGGATTTAAGGGGACAACTTCAGAGCTAAGGGCATAGGCAGCTGTAGGCCTGGCCACCAATGGCAGAGCAATGTCAGTCTTCAGCCAATTCGATTCATGCCACATGATATCAAGAAACAGCTGAAGGCACTGGATTCTTCACAGGCTATGGGCCCTGACAATATTCCGGCAACAGTACTGAAGACTTGTGCTCCAGAACTTGCCGTGCCCCTAGCCAATCTGTTCCAGTACAGCTACAACACTGGCATCTACCCGGCTATGTGGAAAATTGCTCAGGTATGTCTTATACACAAAAAGCAGGACAAATCCAACCCGGCCAATTACCGCCCCTTCATTATACTCTCGATCATCAGTACAGTCATGGAAGGGGTCATCAACAGTGCTATCAAGCGGCACTTGCTTAGCAATAACCTGCTCACTGATACCCAGTTTGAGTTCTGCCAGAGCCACTCAGCTCCTGACCTCATTACAGCCTTGGTTCAAACATGGACAAAAGAGCTGAACTCCCGAGGTGAGGTGAGAGTGACTGTCCTTGACATCAAAGCAGCATTTGACCGAGGATCCCTAGCAAAACTTGAGTCAATGAGAATCAGGGAGAAACTTCTCTGCTGGTTGGAGTCAAACCTAGCACAAAGGAAGATGGTTGTGGTTGGTGCAGGTCAATCATCTCAGCTCCAGGACATCGCTGCAGGAGTTCCTCAGGGTAGTGTCCTCAGCCCAACCATCTTCAGCTGCTTCATCAATGACCTTCCTTCCATCATAAGGTCAGAAGTGGGGATGTTTGCTGATGATTACACAATGTTCAGCACCATTTGTGACTCCTCAGATACTGAAGCAGCCCCGTGTCCAAATGCAGCAAGACCTGGACAATATCCAGGCTTGGGCTGACAAGTGGCAAGTAACATTCATGCCAGAGAAGTGTCAGACAATGACCATCTCCAACAAGAGAGAATCCAACCATCACCCCTTGACATTCAATGGCACTAACATCACTGAATCCCCCACTATCAACATCCTGGGGTTACCATTGACCAGAAACTGAACTGGACTAGCCATATAAATACTGTAGCTATAACAACAGGTCAGAGGCTAGGAATCCTGCAGTGAGTAACTCACCTCCTGACTCCCCAAAGCCTGTATATCATCTACAAGGCACAAGTCAGGAGTGTGATGGAATACTCCCTATTTGCCTGGATGAGTGCAGCTCCAACAACACTCAAGAAACTTGACACCATCCAGGACAAAGCAGCCCACTTGATTGGCACCACATCCACAAACATTCACTCCCCCCACCACCGACACACAGTAGCAGCAGTGTGTACCATCTACAAGATGCACTGCAGGAATTCACCAAGGCTCCTTCGACAGCACCTTCCAAACCCACGACCACTACCATCTAGAAGGACAAGGGCAGCAGATAGATGGGAACACCACCGCCTGGAGGTTCCCCTCCAAGCCACTCACCAAACTGACTTGGAAATATATCGCTGTTCCTTCACTGTCGATGGGTCACAATCCTGGAACTCCCTCCCTAACGGCACTGTGGGTGTACCTACACCACATGGACTGCAGCGGTTCAAGAAGGCAGCTCACCACCAATTTCTCAAGGGCAACTAGGGATGGGCAATAAACACTGGCCCAGCCAGCGAAGCCCACATCCCGTGAATGAATTTTAAAAAAAAATTAAAATTGGCTATGGACAAGAAGCCAGAATTGGAGGAGTGCAGACACAAGGGTTTTAGGACTGAGAGAAGGTTACAGAGATAGAGAGGGGTGAGGCCATGGGGGGTGGGGGGGGGGGGGGGGGGGGGGTTGTGGGGGGGTGGATTTAAAACCAAAATTGACACATTGCTGGACTGGGAGCCAGTATTGGTCTGCAAGTACAGAAGGTAATGGGTGAATGGAACTTGGTGAGAGTTAAAGGTATAAAAGTGGTTAGTTTGTAAACAGGAAAAGCACAAAGACCTCTACCGGGTTACCTTTCAGTCTTTGAAGATTGCTCTCCTTCAGCTGGACTTCCACACTTTGTTCAACATGAATCTTTAAACGAGGAGAATTCGGATTTACAAAAGGACATTGTCTTATTAAAGGCGTCAGGGCCTAACAGGCTAGAGATGCACACAGAATAACTGGCAGGAAAGACTGAACAGGCTGGAGCTCTGGGCTCTAGAAAAGAGGCTCAGAGGTAATCTGGTAGAGGTCTTTAAAAATAGAAAGGATATAATGTGGAAGACGTGGAGAAGATTTTTCCATTTGTGGGCCGGACCAAAACTAAGGGCCTTAAATTTAAGGTTGTCACTACAAAATCCAACAGAGGCAGTGGAACTTGCTACTACGGAGAATGATTGAAGCCAAAAGTATAGATGCATTTAAGGGGAAGCTAGATAAACACGAAAGAAAGGAAGAGCAGGACTATTTCTTGGTGATTTTAAGCTATGTATCACTCTGGGTTGTCAATGTTTACTTTCATTCCAAATTTCATGCATGCTGTTACTTGTCTATCTACTAGTTCTTGTAATCCTTCTTCTGTGTTGCTGTAAATGCTTTGTCATCTGAAAAATGTGAAGTGTGGTCACTATTGGCATTTTAGGAACATGGCAGCCAGTTTTTGCACAGCAATCTCCCACTTGGTGCCCAGATCATGTTGGCCCTGCCAAGCAAGTGTACTTTCACCTTGTGGCTCTTTCTGACAAAGATTGAGCAAGTCCGGTGGCCAAGGCTGGGGTTTATTGTTCGACACCAAACAAAGATTCTCACCACGTGTAAAGGGACTCAGCATCAACAGGAGGTAAACACTGTAGGTCCCCAGCACAATACATCCCATTGCAGTGTACAGAGGGCTGCAGGGTGAGAATTGGTACAAAATGCAGGCAATGAACTGTGTTGTCCTCTCACTGTCCAACGTGCAGCCTGCACACCGCCCATCCTTCAACTCTCTCGCAGCCGGACAGCCCTGGTGGGAAATCAAGATCTTTCCCTCATTACCCACCATTGCCTCTCAATCCCACAAAAGCCCACGACCCCCAGCACGGAAAAGCATTTCGGCAAAAAAAGAAATTGCGAGCCAGAGAGAGCTCCAGCCCCTCATTCAGAGAAGATGGTAAATCCAAGACCCCGTCCGAAAACCCGAGGCAAGTGCAACACTGAGGGAGCGCCGCACTGTCCGAGTCACATCTGTCCGCAAATGTTCAGGCCAGGAGCTGTCTGGCCCTCAAATGTGATTGGAATGAGAGCAGGGGAATTCTTCCTGGTGTCCAGGGATCGATATAAATAGGGGAAACCCAGTGATTCGAACCGGATTAATGTATCACTCAGTTGAGAAAAGCTGCAGGAAAGATGAGGAAAGTGGAGTGCGGGCTCTGGAGGAGGGAAGGGGTAGTAAAGCGCTGAAGCCGCTGGGGAGATCAGAGTGGATAGAGGCTCATGAATAATCCAGCTCGTGTCTCTGTTAGCTCTGCTCCCCACCACTGGTCATTCCTGCTCCTTGCTCAGCACATGCTAGGAGCTCACCATGGAGGGGGAAACAGCATCTGGCAAGGTTAAAAAGGGATTATTACCAGGCAAAGCGCTGAATTCAATCTCTCAACACACCAGACCCGAGAAACTCTTAATATTGAGATGACGAACTGTAAACATGAAGCTAAGTGCAAGAGATGTGAAACCCAACTCCCCCAGGCAAACAGTGAATTTAATGAGATCCACTGGGATTGACAATTTGTCAATCATCCCTAACTTCTGACACCATAACAACATCAAATGCTTCTTGCGATGGAATTGATGAGACGGATGGACAGACACAAAGCAAAACTCCTAGACCTAACAGCCGTGTTTTCTCCAAGCCAGGCACTGCAAGTAGCCCCTGACTGAGTGCCAGGGTTTGGAGAGTTGAATGAGGACTCGATGCCTTCCCTGGCTGCATAGCTATTTGCAAATTAGCACCTCCTTTACATCCAAAACAAACAGAAGAGATTTACAGCAGCAAACTGATCACAAGTCTCACCAAAAGAACCTCACTGACTGCATTTTGTACCAATCTTCACCCTGCAGCCCTCTGTGTGCGCTGCTATGGGATGTATTGTGCTGGGGACCTACAGTGTTTACCCTCCTGTTGATGCTGAGTCCCCTTTACACGTGGTGAGAATGTTTGTTTGGTGTCGAACAATAAACCCCCAGCCTTGGCCACCGGACTTGCTCTCACCCTCTCACACCTGGCCACTCCACTCCTCTGAGGCCTGGGCTTCACCTGAGAGACCAGGATCTCTCTTTCTCTCCGGGTCTCTAACCCGGGTCCTGAGCTGCCAGGAAAATTCCGAAACTTCCCTGTGAAAAAACAGACATGGAGCTCTGACAATCTCGCAACTCCAATTCCATCCCCTCCTCCGCACTCAGGTACTCAGTTAATCTTCCAAAGACAGTGGGCTCACTGAACTATTCGACTTCAGAAGCAGAGCTAGATCTTGCTCAGAGCCGGACTGTGAATTTCCTGGGGCCTGTGTGCATACAAACCTTTTCACACATACACACACCTCCCGGAGACTGTGTGCATACAAACCTTTTCTCACACACACACACACACACACCTCCCGGAGACTGTGTGCATACAAACCTTTTCACACACACACACACACACCTCCCGGAGACTGTGTGCATACAAACCTTTTCACACACACACACACACACACACCTCCCGGAGACTGTGTGCATACAAACCTTTTCACACACACACACACACACACACACACACACACCTCCCGGAGACTGTGTGCATACAAACCTTTTCACACACACACACACACACACACACACACACCTCCCGGAGACTGTGTGCATACAAACCTTTTCACACACACACACACACACACGTCCCGGAGACTGTGTGCATACAAACCTCCAGTCACACAGTCCACATGCAACACGGTGTAAATGTTGAATATAAAATCGACAGCCATGATCTTCGCACACACTGAACCAGTTTCACAATCAGGGAACCATCTGAACTAAAGTCTTAATTAGAAGATTTCATATTCCACCAGGACATGCAGAAATGCGTTACAGGTCTGGATACATAATTCATGACCAGTTAGTTATACACGCGGTGATTTTAACCCCACCTCCACCTCTCCTGTTATACTCAGCCTTCTAGAATATAAGCTCACCAAACACTCTGTATTTTGACAAGAATTCTTGGTCCCACTCTTGACACCCCACTCCAGCCATCTTCTTTCTCCTCTCCCCTCACTTTGACTCCCATTCCCACTCTCGCTCTCTCTTTCATTCTTCCATTCAGTAAGAATGATTCCAGTCCACTACAGCAGGACATGCATGGGTTAGCAGAATGGACAGATAAGTGCCAGTCGGAACTTAACAGAGAAATGCGAGGTGATGCATTTTGGCAGAAGGGGTAGGGAGAGGCAAAGTAGACTTAATGGCACAATTCTAAGGAGTGTGCCACCAAAAGAACCTCACTGACTGCATTTTGTATCAATATTCATCCTGCATCCCTCTGTGCGCTGCAATGGGATGTATTGTGCTGGGGACCTACAGTGTCTCCGTGTGCATTGATCTATGAAGGTGCCATATTGAGAGTGGTTAGCAAAGTATATGTGATCTTGGGCTTCATATATAGAGGTTCTGCATACAAAAGCAAGCAAATTATTCTGAACCTTTATAAAACTCTGGTTAGGCCACAACTAGATTATCGTGCCCAGTTCTGGACAACAGGCTTTGGGAAAGACTTGAGAGTCCTTGAGGGGGCGCAGAGGAGATTTACCCAGAATGGTTCTGAGCTAGAAAATTGGGTTGGAAAAACTTGAGTCGTACTCCTTGGAGGTCGAGGGAAGATTTAATCAAGGTGTACAAAACGATGACAGGTAGACCTAAGATGGGAGGAGAATCGCCAGTGGACTGGATGTTGTGAATATGTGTAGCGCTGTGGGAGACCGGCGATTGGCCACAGGAGTGAACTTATTGTCCCTTTATCTCTCTTCCGAAGGAAAGTGAGCTGAAACTGTGCACAAATAAGAGAACAATTGCTTTCATCTCTCACGCTTGCAAATTCTTGATCAGGATCATCCTAGAGCAGATCCGGAAAAAGACAGAGTGAGATTGCTGAGAAGCAAGCTGGATTTCAACATGAAAGACAAACCAGAGACCAAGTCACTGATCTTAGAATCATAATGCACAAAGTCCAAGAACATCAGCAGCCAATCTACATGTGCTTCATTGATTTCAGGAAGACTTTCAATTCGGTCTCACACAAGCAACTCTGCTTCACAATGTTAGACATGGGATACCCACCACATTTAACCAACTTGCTGGCCAAGCTTTGTCATAAGCAATGAGCTAGGGTCAGAGTTGCCAGCAACCTTGCAAATGGTTCAGAGCCAAAAAGGATGTCTCACCACATTTATTAAACATCCGCGCAGAAATAGTTATGAGGGAAATACTTGATGGATACAAAGGTGGGACACTGATTGGTGGGCAACGAGTTTTGATTCTTTGATATGCTGATGACATATCTATAACCTATCTATATCCTGTTGCTTGCTTACACAGTGCAGAAGCTACAGGAGTTGGCGGATTGTCTTGATCAAGTTAACCGTGGTCTCCTGATCAATGTCAACAAGATAAAGGTGATGGGGATGGGTGGAAAGACCTGCAAGATTCTGATAAATAAAGTTCTGCTTGAACAGGTTGGTAGCTTCTGCTATCTTGGGTCACTCATCACCAAAGATACAGAGTCTACCAAGGCAAGACTTACAAGGGTCATTGCAAAAAAGAATATGGAGTAGCCACAGCATCTCCATTAGAACAAAAATGAGTCTTCTGAACGCTCTTGTGTGGCTGGTGACAATGTACGGCTGTGAAAGCCGGACCATCAAGAAGAGTCAAGAGGCTCGAGTAAGAGCATTTGAAATGATGGATATTATGCGTGTCACGGACTGCAAAGTGAACAAACTAGTGGATGCTTGAGGAAGCTGTGTTAAGAGGAATTTGTTTGAGGCAGCGATATCAAGGAAACTCTCATATTTTGAACACATGATGCGAACAGGAGGGGGTGTGTGGAAAAAGAGGCAAGATAAAACACCCAGAAAGTGTGCGTAAAGACAACCGAAGATGGCAGGGTTGGACAATATAAGAACAGGCACTTGCCTCTTTATGGGACAGGTAGTGAGGACAGCAGGGAATAGAAACCCGTGGAGGAAGATCGTTTATAGTGCAGTCAACCCTGGGAACGAGGATGGATGAAAGGCAAAACAAGACAAAGAAAAGGTGTTCCCAGTGGGCTGTTGGTATAAGGTCTAGGTGACACAGATTTAAGGTTTTGAGCAATAGATATGGGGGGGAATGTGAGGAAGAACTTCTTTCAACAGCAAATGGTAAAGACCTGGAACTCTTCCTGCCGGGAGGAGGAAGTGGAGACAATAAACGATTTTAAAAGGAAATTTGATGGGCTCTTGAGGAAATAAATTTGCAATGCTCCAAGATACAGCAGGACAGTGGGACTCTACAGGGAGCTGGCATGGACTCGATTGGTTGAATGGCCTCCTTCTGTGCCTTAATGACTTGATGGCTCTAATTATAAATGGCATGGTTTGAAAACTGTAGATGAAAGACACCTTGGTATCCATGTACACAAATCCTGAAAGGTAACAGAGCAAGTTGATCAGATGGTTCAAAAAGCTTACCTGTTACTTATGTTTATAAATATAACCACAGAACATAAGAGCAAACACATCATGTCAGAACTTTGTAAATCACTGGTTGGGCCTCAGCTGCAGTGCTGTGAACAATTGTGGAACACACACTTTAGGGAAGATGTAAAGGCCTTAGCAAGGTTTACCATGAAGTTCCCACAGATGAAGGATATCAGTTCTGAGGAGAGATTGGAAAAGTGAGGGCTGTTCTCCTTGGAATAGAGTAGGTTAAGAGGTGACTCAAAAAACCTTTTCAAGATGATGAGAGGTTTTGATAGAATAATTCAGGAAAAAAAATATGTCCTCTCATGAGTGGGTCAGTAACCAAAGGCTGGAGAATTAAAATCATTGGTAGAAGCTTGAGGAGGGAGATCAGGTTGGTGGGACCTGGAACAGTCTGCATGAAAAGGTGGTGGAAGTTGATTCCATAAATACTTTTAAAAGGAGTTGAACAGTTTCTTGAGAGTGAAAAAGTTACAGGTCATGGACAAAGTGGGAGACTAAGTACAACAGCTCTTTCAAAGATTGAGTAAAGACATGACAGGCCAAATGACCACCTTGCTATGCTACAAGTTTATATAATCCTATGAACTTGGGGACCAGCACCCATCCAACCAGAGGTTAATGAGAAGGATTTTGATTGCCTGCTTTGTGGCGGGTAGTATGGGACCGAAGCAATTGGTGGGCCAGACTGGGCCAATAACATGCTGACTGATGCTCAGTTTGAGTTCTGTCAGGGCCACTCAACTCCTGACCTCATTACAGCCTTGGTTCAAGCTTGGACAAAAGACTGAACTCTCGAGGTGAGGTGAGAGTGACTGCCCTTGACACCAAGGCAGCATCTGACCGAGTGTGGCATCAAGGAGTCCCAGCAAAACTGGAGTCAATGGGAATCAGGGGTAAAACTCTCCGCTGGTTGGAGTCATACCTAGCACAAAGGAAGATGGTTGTGATTGTTGGAGGTCAATCATCTCCGTCCCAGGACATCACTGCAGGAGCTCCTCAGGGTAGTGTCCTCAGCCCAACTATCATCAGCTGTGTGAGAATGTTAGAGTGTGGGTTGTGGGGGATATCAGAGTGTTACTGTGAGGAGTGTGGGGTATGTCAGAGTGTTACTGTGAGGAGTGTGGGGTATATCAGAGTGTTACTGTGAGGAGTGTGGGGTATATCAGAGTGTTACTGTGAGGAGTGTGGGGTGTATCAGGGTGTTACTGTGAGGAGTGTGGGGTATATCAGAGTGTTACTGTGAGGAGTGTGGGGTATATCCGAGTGTTACAGTGAGGGCTGTGGCGTATATCAGAGTGTTACTGTGAGGGGTGTGGGGTATATCAGAGTGTTACTGTGAGGAGTGTGGGGTATATCAGAGTGTTACTGTGAGGATTGTAGGGTATATCAGAGTGTTACTGTGAGGAGTGTGGGGTATATCAGAGTGTTACTGTGAGGAGTGTGGGGTATATCAGAGTGTTAAAGTGAGGTGTGTGAGGTATATTAGAGTGTTACAATGCTGTGTAGGTGTCATGAAGCTATTAATGTATATATATTTGGAAATTATTTTTCTTTTAAAAATAGAGGTTTAGTCTCTGGGGGTGTCTTAATTGGATTAAAGCCAGCTAGTCTGGGTGCTTTGATGTGTACTCATATTGAGATGTAAGAGAGGTAGGGTGCATTTGCATTTTTTGAATAGAGCATTCAAGAAGTGGGGTGAAATCTGGCACCTAGCAGGCAGAGACCAAGCAATATGTTTATATTACTAATAAAATTGGTGCTATGAAAGGGGTTTTATTGTTAGGAGAGGTGGAGTTCAAAGGGCTGGTGATACAATGAGAATTTACATTCAATGAGATGTGCTGGATATAACCAATAGCAATTTTCGTGTGTGCAGGGCAGAGGCAATGTAAGATCAATGTAGCTATAAGCCTACAAGTGTCTCCACAGGAACCAAAGTGGAAAGAATCTCATTTTGAATTCATAAGGTGAAAATGCTTTGCCTGGTGTTTGGTTAAGTCTATGGGTTACTGTTGCCTTAATGGAGATTAGTTTGGGAATTTGTTAAAAGTTATGATAGTAGTAATTTGTAGCCATGTGTATATATATGTAACTTGTATACATTAATAAAATGTTTCATTTAGTTTAATATAAAACCTCTCGAGAACTGGTGGTCTGCTTCCTGAATTTAGAGTTGCATCTCAAACATATCTCTAAAAAATATAGGTTATGACAGTTGTTTAATGTTTCCCTCTGGGATTTTTAAATAACTCAGCTTTACCAACTGCTGAGTCATAACAATAGGTTATATCAGTGTTACAGGGAGAGGTGTGGGGTATATCAGAGTTTTGCAATTGGGCATATGGGGTATATCAGAATGTTACAGTGAGGGGTATATCAGAGTGTTAAGGAGATCACTGTTACAATGAGGAGTGTGGGGCGTATCAGAATGTTACAGTGAGGGGTGTGCGTTATATCAGAGTGTTACAGTGAGGGGTGTGGGGTATATCAGAGTGTTACAGTGAGGGCTGTGGGATATATCAGAGTGTTACAGTGAGGGGTGTGGGATATATCAGAGTGTTACAGTGAGGGGTATGGGATATATCAGAGTGTTACAGTGAGGGCTGTAAGGTACAGCAGCATAATAGTTATGTTATTGGACCAGTAATCCAGAAGCATAAATTCTAATGCCACCATGACAGTTGGGGAATTATTCAGCTAATTAAATAAATCTGCAATTTAAAAGCTAGTCACAATAATAGTCACAAAATCCTGGAACTCCCTTTCTAACAGCACTGTGGATGTACCTACACCACATGGACTGCAGCGGTTGAAGAAGGCAGCTCACCACCACCTTCTCAAGGGCAATTAGGGATGGGCAATAAATGCTGGCCCACATCCCATGAATGAATACATTTTTTAAAATGATAGTGATTGAAGAGTTTGGGATCGAGAGTTTACATTAGAGAGTTGAGTACTGCTGCATTCTACTGACTTAAGTTAGGGTAATAAAAATTTGGGTGTTTATGGGATGCTTCAAGAGATTTGGGGGACTGCAGAGTGGGCCTTCGATGGGACCTGAGGGATGTATTGCGATGAGAAGTTAGGGGACGAGAAAAATGGACTCCAATTAAGACCTGAACAAACTTTTGAGTTAGCATACCCACAAGTCAAATGGGCTTTTTTTTTGGCTTCTCTCAATCGAAAGCAACAGTGCCTATCAAATGATATGTTAGCCACACATCTCAGTTAATGTTCCAAGCTTTGCGCATAAAGATGTTCGCACTTGAGATGAAAGGGAATGATTTAAATTGGTGTTACCACAGCAGTAAGCCTCTCATTACCAGTCGGAAGAGTTGCCTGCTCAAGTTAGAGTTGTGTGACCTTCCAATCTGAATATGTATGACCAGATGGTAAAGACAACTCAGTCAGATAACAACCACCGAGAGTGAGGCCTGAATCTTTTCCTTGCAAATGATCAAGTAGCAGCTGTAGTGGCAGCCTCTTTGCCCCTTCTTACTTGTTGCCTTGTGTTGTCCCCTTGAGCCCTCTCACCTTTATCTGTGCTGTCCTGGCAACAGGCCTTGAATCAGCTCACAAGAAATTCAACTACTTACATTTATACAATGCCGGTAACGTACCAAGGATGTCCTAAGGTCCCTCACAGGAGCCTTACTGAGCAAAATTTCACACTGAATCATATCAGGAGATATTAGGACTGATGACCAAAGATTTGGTCCAACAGATAGATTTTAAGAGGCACCTTAAAGGAGGGGTCATAGAGGCATCACAGCACAGAAGGCGGACATTCGGCCCATTAAGTCCCTGTCAGCTCTCTGTAGAGCAATCCAGTCAGTTGCATTCCTCCACTCTCTCCCTGTAAACCTGCAAGTTTATTTTGAGGGGCCGAATGGCCTACTCCTAATTTCCACAGCGCCCGTCCAATTTCCTTTTGAAATCATTGATCGTCTCTGCTTCCCCTAGCCTCGTAGGCAGCGAGCTCCAGATTATGAATACTTACTATGTAAACAAATTCTTCCTCACAACTCCCCTGTAGTGAGCCTGTGCAACGTGTTGCCAGCTGGTGTGGTGGTTTCTGACTCTCTGCCTTTGATAGGGAGCTGGACTGATTCTGACTGGCAAGAAGATTACATCACACAGAAGCTGAGTCGTTATATAGAGAAGACAGTTTGTGTGATCTCTTCAATTGGTTTTTAATTGTCTGATTAGCTCTGGGGTTTCCCGAATTTTTTTGTCTCTCGCAGATTGCACAGCTGAGGGAGTAGGGGGTGGGTGTAGATGGAGAAGTGTGGGGTGGAAGGAGAGGGAAGGGGAGATGGGGCAGGGGTGGTAATGTTGTGGATTCACTAGAATAGATTGTGTCAGGGAGATGCCTTCACTCAAAAGGCAACCCAGTGAGTCAAGGCAACGCATCCCCATCTTTGAACCACAACTATGGGAGCTGTTGGGCCACAGATTTCCACCTCATTCTGCAACAATCCCAAAGAGACCACTAACTTTTTAAAAAGAAAGGAATGCCAACAGAGAGGAAACCCCTGGACAAGATTTCACTTTTTAAAACTTTTACTATAATAAACCACCTAAAATCAACTTACAAGTGAAGGATATTTCAATTAAAATGTAAATTTCACTGCAATTGTTGATTCAAAGATATGCCTCATGTGGTTGCAAGTACTCGCGTTACTTCAAGCAGGATAGATAAAGGGGAACCAGTAGATGGAATATATTTGGATTTCCAAAAGGCGTTCAATAAGATACCACACATAAGGCTACTTAATAAGATAGGAGCTCATGGTGTTGGGGGTAGTATATTAGCATGGATAGAGGATTGGCTAACTAATAGAAGACAGAGAGTTGGGATAAGGGGGGCATTTTTGGGATGGCAACCTGTAACTAGTGGAGTGCCACAGGGATCAGTGCTGAGGCCACAATTATTTACAATATATATTAATGACTTAGATGAGGGAAGTGAATGTACTATCACCAAGTTTGCAGATGTCACAAAGATAGGTGGTGAGGATGACACAAGGAGTGTACAGAGGGATACTGACAGGTTCAGTGAGTGGGCAAAAGCTTGAAAGATGGAGTACAATGTGGGAAAATGTGAGGTTATGCGCTTTGGCAGGAAGAATAGAGGAGCTGAATATTATTTAAATGGAGAAAGACTGCAGAAAGCTGCAGCACAGAGGGATTTGGGAGTCCTCGTGCATGAATCCCAAAAAGCTAACATTGAAGTTCAGCAGGTAATAGGGAAGGCAAATGGAATGTTGGCCTTTATTTCAAAGGAAATGGAGTATAAAAATAGGGAAGTCTTGCTAAAACTATACAAGGCACTAGTTAGATCACACCTAGAATACTGTGAACAGTTTCAGTCCCCTTATCTTAGGAAAGATATATTGGCATTGGGGGCAGTCCAGAGAAGGTTCACTAGGTTGATCCTGGGTATGGAGGGATTTTCTTATGAGGAGAGGTTGAGTAGGTTGGGCCTGTACTCATTGGAGTTTAGAAGAACGAGAGGCGGCCTTATTGAAACATATAAGATCCTTAGGGGGCTTGACAGGGTAGATGCTGAGAGGTTGTTTCCCCTTGTGGGAGAGTCTAGGACCAGAGGGCATAATCTCAGAGTAAAGGGTCGCCCGTTTAAGACAGAGATGAGGGGGAATTTCTTCTCTCAGAGGGTAGTGAATCTGTGGAATTCTTTATCACAGAGGGCCGTAGAGGCTGGGTCGTTAAGTATTTTCAAGGCTGAGGTAGACAGATTTTTAATCAGTCAGGGAATCAAGAGTTATGGGAACAAGGCAGGAAAGTGGAGTTGAGGATTATCAGATCAGCCATGATCTCATTGAATGGTGGAGCAGACTCGATGGGCCGAATGGCCTACTTCTGCTCCTACATCTTATGGTTTTCCACCCAAATGTGGGACCATGTGCAAACTCACAGTTTTTCCAACTCAGCCTCTGCTCTGTAGGATTTCTCACTTCCCACTCAATTGTTTCAGTCCTGATTGGATTCATTAGCAGTTGTCAGGGAAATATAATAATTTTCATAATGTTATTGGAATTCATTGTAAAGTAGAGAAAGAGTGGGGTCTGTGTGTGTGTGTGTGTGTGTGTGAGACTTAATTGAATTAAAGACAGCTGGTCTGAAGGCTTTGATGGAAGAAGAGAAGTTAGGTTTGAAATGCTAAATAGGTAAACATGGGTGTGGTTTCTGAATGTGGGGTGTAAAGGGAACGTTTGCATTTTTAAATAAACCATTGTAGCTCGAATTCAAAAAAGGGGTGAAATATTACACCTAGCCAGGAGAAGTTAAGAAACAGTATGTTTATTTTTCCCAAAGATTACTGGTAAAATTAGTACTACAATAGATTTTTATTATTATAGAGGTCAAATCCAAAGACAAAGTGAAACAATGGGAATTTGCGTTCAAAGGGGAAGATATGTATAAAGGAGAGAAGGCTGTGTGAGACAGGCATTTTAAGATCCCATACAAGTGTAAAAAGCCTCCAGCGTCTAAGCTTCAAGCTGCTGTCTACAAGGAACCGGAGCCTAGAAAACTCATTTTGAATTTGACTGTCCGGGGTGTGTTGCTTTGCCTGGGTCTGTTTAAATCTATGCATTTTACTGTTGCCTTAACAGAGGTGTAACTGGGAGTTAGATTAACTAGGGGAGCTAGGAGTTCTCATAGTAGTAATTTGTAAACCTATGTATGTGCTCAGAATCATATTTTTCATTTTTTATTAATAAAGGTTTAATTTAGTTTTGTAAGGAACCTATAAGACTCGGTGGTCTTATTACTACTGAATTCAAGGCATGCATCTTGAAATAAATACAAATTGTAAAATAGTTGTAGCAGTTGCTTCAAGTTTCCCTCTGGGATTTGAATACCTCAGCATTTACCATCCGCTGTGCCATAACAGCAGTCATAATCAATTCGAAGTACCCAGACATGGTTACCATTGAAAAGGTGCGCATCTATGAACCCTCTCTCACTCGGGTCATGACAGTCCTAATGGCACAGGTGCCCAAGAGACTTCCTTCTCTGACACCTTTAAATGGTCTAGTGCACTTGAGCAACACTTGGACAATAGCAATTAGTCTTGTCCAATTCAAAATCCTTTGCCCTTCCTGTCTTCAGTTCTCTGTGCTTTCCAACTACATAACACACAGGAACACAATCTCAGCTCTTTTCTGTGAGACCTGCTTCAACACCACAATCTGTTCGAAGACCACTAAACAGAAACCTGTTCCATTCAGAGAGGACATTGCTTATTTCCACTTGTTATGGATTCTCAGTGTGTTCTGAACCCCCAAACAGAAAGCATAGGCTGAGCCAACCCCACTGCAATTAGCTTTCTATTTACCCTTTGCTTCCAAGCTGTTCATCTCCATAGCAACATCAGATCACATGGGCATTTCTAGGAACCTAATGATGACATAATCAGAAAACCAATTAACTGTTTCTCAAAATACTCCCCAGTTCACCCTGATCTTGAAGAGGACATCACACAAAAATAAATATATTTGCTTTTCCTTAAGGAAATGGGTCATCACAATTCCCATCATGAAACTGGATCAGGTTTTGCGCAGAAACTCCTTGGAACAATGTTTTTTTTAATTCCTTCTGGGGGCGTGGACATTGATGAGCCTCAATGTGGAACTGCTCCAGTCCATGTCCTGTAAGTACATCCACAGTGCTGTTAGGGAGGGGGGTTCCAGGATTTTAACCCAGCGACAGTGAAGGAACAGCGATATAGTTCCAAATCCAGATAGTGTGTGACTTGGAGGGGAACTTGCAGGTGGTGGCGTTCCCATGCTCCTGCTACCCTTGTCCTCCCAGGTGGTAGAGGCCATGGGTTCCGAAGCTGCAAAGTCAAAGCAAGAGACTGATTTCTCTCCTTATCACTGAAGTCAAGTAGGAAGATCCTCTGACATGTCGACACGCCTGAGTAGATTGGTGTTGATGTGACATTGTGATCCTGTTTGTAGTGAGACAGCCCTCTGTCCCCATCACCCCACAGCCACAAGGATCTCGGAGTCAATCATTCAATAACCAATACACAGCAGCACAGGGGGCCCATTGTGAAGCCACAATCAGTCTTAGCCGTGTCCTTTACTGCTGGATATAGCTCACAGGTGTCCGCCTACAGACCTGGACTGTGTCTCCAGCTATAATGGCCAGTAAGAGCTGACCACAGTCAGAGGAACAAAAATTAGTGAATGACTTTGTATCCACAGATTAATGAGTCTGAGCTGATGAAAGGGCAAGGGGCTGAATGGTCAACTCTTGTTTCTCAGATGTTTTTCTGTCAGGATAGAGAAACTTGGCGATGTTTTTTAATCCAAATTTTTGGAGGGTCTGTATGAAGGGAACATTGCATTTTGGAGGGTCAGTACTGAGGGAGTGCTGCACTGTCAGAGGGTCAGTACTGAGGGAGTGCTGCATTGCTGGGAGGGCAGTACTGAGGGAGCATTGCACTGTCAGAGGGACAGTACTGATGGAGTGCTGCACTGTCAGGGGGTCAGTACTGAGGGAGTGCTGCACTGTCAGAGGGTCAGTACTGAGGGAGTGCTGCACTGTCAGAGGGTCAGTACTGAGGGAGCGCTGCATTGTCAGAGGGTCAGTACTGAGGGAGTGCTGCACTGTCAGAGGGTCAGTACTGAGGGAGCGCTGCATTGTCAGAGGGTCAGTACTGAGGGAGCGCTGCATTGTCAGAGGGTCAGTACTGAGGGAGTGCTGCACTGTCGGAGGGTCAGTACTGAGGGAGTTCTGCATTGTCAGGGGGTCAGTACTGAGGGAGCGCCGCACTGTCCGAGGGTCAGTACTGAGGGAGTGCTGCATTGTCAGAGGGTCAGTACTGAGGGAGTGCTGCACTGTCCCAGGGGCAGTACTGAGGGAGTGCTGCACTGTCAGAGGGTCAGTATTGAAGGAGTGCTGCACCGTCTCAGGGTCAGTACTGAGGGAGTGCTGCACTGTCAGAGGGTCAGTACTGAGGGAGTGCTGCACCGTCTCAGGGTCAGTACTGAGGGAGTGCTGCACTGTCAGAGGGTCAGTACTGAGGGAGTGCTGCACTGTCCCAGGGGCAGTACTGAGGGAGTGCTGCACTGTCAGAGGGTCAGTACTGAGGGAGTGCTGCACTGTTGGTGGGTCAGTAGTGAGGGAGTGCTGCACTGTCAGAGGGTCAGTACTGTGGGAGTGCTGCACTGTCAGAGGGTCAGTACTGAGGGAGTGCTGCACTGTCAGAGGGTCAGTACTGAGGGAGTGCTGCACTGTCAGAGGGTCAGTACTGAGGGAGTGCTACACTGTCAGAGGGTCAGTACTGAGGGAGTGCTGCACTGTCAGAGGGGCAGTAGTGATGGACCGAGCTGTGTTGTTGAATGGGCAGGTCCTGAGTGAACTCTGCACTGTCAGATGGTCCAGCTGAGCTGGCTAAAGTTTATCCCTCGACCAACAACATCAAAACATATTACCTGGTCAGTCCCACAAGGGACTATCACGAGGTTATACACTCTTTACATTTCTTCTTGTCTGGTTAGCCAATTCTTTTCCTGTCCTGCTGTCCAGAGCCCTCCTTCAATTAACAGCTAGAACACTATCACAGACCTTTCCACCTATCCAACCGTGCACTGGCCCCAGGCCCTCTGACCAACACACCAACTCCTGAGAGCCATTGCTCACTGCCCTCACATCCACTACCCACTCTCAGCAACAGACAAGAGTTGATGTTACTGATTGCAGGCTCCTCCAGATAACGCCACGTCCCTCTTGGTGTCTGCCCAGTGGAGGGAGTTTGGGAGGAAGCATCTCGTGTGGTCCTAGGGACAGAGGGGCTTTGGGCAGTGCCACCTGTTACCCCCTGCTCCCTCTGCTCCATTACATGGCATGATGGGAAATCTCAGACTGGTCTTCAGTAGAGGACAGGAGTCCTGCTCAAGGTGCACCTTCAGTCACTCACTCAGCTCGCATTGTCCTGTCAATAATCAACCTGACCATTCTGCAATGGGCAAAGCAAAAGGGAGCCGGAGCGAGTAGAAAAGACGGACAAAGAGACGAGCTGAGGTGCTTGCTGGGCTAAAGACAGAGATCAAAAGCTGCACCTTTCAGAGAAAAAGTAAGCAGTTGTTTCTTCTATTGATCATCTCTCAGGAGCTGCCACAGTGTGTGGACAGTCTGCTACCATCACCCTTTGTGTGTTCTGGTCCATGGCATTGACACTGCAGTGAAGCATGGAGTGTTTGTGCAACCCAATGGGCACAGCACATGGACCTTCCATACAGGAAACTCTGGCTCTGGAGTTATTGCCATTCTACAGGCATTCTCACCCTGAAGCTTTGAACGCCTATCATCTCCTTCACCTTGCATAGGCCACAGAGTGTAGGGCCTGTGATGGGGTCATGGATGTCAGTTATTACTGAATCACAGAATGGTTACAGCACATGAGAGGCCATTCAGACAACTGCGTCCATGCTGTCCCTGTGCAAGAATACCTCAGCTAGCCCCACTGCCCTGTATCCATGCATTTTTTTTTTTACATATTCCCTTTTGAAAGCCTTGATTAAACCCACGTCCATTACACTCTCAGGCAGTGCATTCAAAATCCTAACCATTCACTGCGTGAAAAAGTTTTTCCTCATGTCACCTTCGGTTCTTTTGCCTTTCACCCGAATCAGTGTCTCCTGATTCTCAGACATTCTGCCACTGGAAACAGTTGTTCCCTGTCTACTTTCTCCAGACCCCAGATGATTTTGAGCACTTCTATCAAATCCCCTCTCAACTTGCTATTGTTGAAGGACAACACTCCCAGCTTCTCCAATCTATCCAAGTAACTCAGCTTCCTCATCCCTGGAACCATTCTCATGAATCCTTTCTGCCCTCACTAATGTCTTCACATCCTTTCTAATGTATGGTTCCCAGAATTGGACACAATACTCCACTTCAGGCTGAACCAGTGTTTTACACAAGTTCATAAGAACATAAGAAATATGAGCAGGAGTTGGCCATTCGGCCCCTCAAGCCTACCCTGCCATTCAATAAGATCATGGCTGATCTGCCCCAGGCCTCAGCTCCTCTTTCGTGCCAGCTCCTCATAGCCCTCAACTCCCCGATATTTCAAAAATTTATCAACTTCCTCCTTAAATACTTTCAGTGATCCAGCCTCTACAGCTCTCTGGGGTAGAGAATTCCAGACATTCACTACCCTCTGAGAGAAGAAATTCCTCTGCATCTCAGTTTTAAATGAGTGTCTCCTTATTCTGTAACTATGTCCCCCAGTTTGAGATTCTCCCACTAGTGGAAACATCTTCTCAACATCTACCCTGTCAAGCCCCCTCAGAATCTTGTCTGTTTCGATAAGATCACCCCTCATTCTTCTAAACTGTAATGAATAAAGGCCTAACCTGTTTAGCCGTTCTTCATAAGTCAACTTCTTCATCCCAGGAATCAGCCTAGTGAATCTCTTTTGAACTTCCTTGCTTTTGTACTCTATGCCCTTATTTATAAAGCCTAGGATCCCATTGGCCTTATTTTCTGCTCTCTCATCCTGTCCTGCCACCTTCAATATCCCTCTGCTCCTGCACCTCCTTTAGAATTGTATCCTTTATTTTATATTGCCAAAATACAACACTTCACACTTTTCTGCATTAATTTTCCCTTGTAACTTCCCCTTGTAACTACTCCACCAGCTTAAGTCCTCTTGAAGTTTATCACTATCCTCCTCTCAGTTCACAAGTTTTCTGACATTCGCAAATCTTCGTGCCTTCACATCCAAGTCGAGGTCATTAACATAGATCAAGAAAAGCAGGGGTCCTAATACTAGCCCCTGGGGAACTTCACTATAAACCTTCCTCCAGCTTAAAAACAAATGTTGACCACTACTGTTTCCTGTCACTCAGCCAACTCTGTATCCAAGCTGTCACAGTTCCTTTTATTCTATGAGCTTCAATGTTGCTGACAAGCCTGTTATGTGGCACTTTGTCAAACACCTTATGGAAATCCATGTACACCACATCAACCACAAAATTCTAACCAACCCCTCTGTTATCTCATCAAAAAATTAAATCAAATTATTTCAATACAATTTGCCTTTAACAAATCCATGCTGGCTTTCCTTAATTAATCCACACTTGCCCAGATGACTGTTAATTTTGTCCCAGATAATCATTTAGAGCCAGAGAACCATGGAAATGTTAGGGCACAGAAATAGGCCATTCAGCCCATTGTGTCTGCACTGGCACGAAAGAGAGGCAAAAAGAAACTAGCCACTTAACTTTTAATCCCACTGTCCAGCACCTGGTCTCTCGCCCAGCACTTCAGGCGCTGAACCAGGTATCCTTTAAATTAGTCGAGCGTTTGAGCCTCAACCACCAATTTTAGGCAGTGAATTCCAGACACCCACTACCCTCTGGGTGAAAAAAGTTATCCTCATGGCCCCTCGAATCCTTCAACCAATCACTTTAAATCTATCCTTCAATCATAATAGATAATTAAAGCACTCGCATTCGAACTACGCCATAGTTTTTGCACTTCTCTGTAATATCCTTGTTTATTTGTTCCTCCATATCTTTCCCACTGGCTGGTAGCTGATCGAATACACTCAGTAGTGCAATGACTTTACATCGGATTACAGAGGAGATACAGGCTATTCGGCCCAGTCAGTCCTTGCTGGAGTTCATGCTGTACAGGAGCCTCCTCCCATCTTTCCTCATCTAAATCCACCATTGTAACCATCTATTCCCTTCCCTCTCATATACTTGTCCAGCTTACTCTTAAATGCATCTACACTATTTGTTTCACTCACTCCCTTATGGTAGTGAGTTTCACATTCTCACCACTCTTTGGGTGAAGGAGTTTCTTCTCAGTTCCATCTTGGATTCCTGCTGGCTGTATTATAGTGATGGCCTCAAGTTATGCTCTTGCTCACAAGTGGAAACATACTCTCTGTATTCAATCTATCAAAACTTTTCCTCGTTTTAAATACCTCATTTGGCCATCTCTCAACCTTAATTTTTCAAGAGAGAAGAGATCGAGTCTGTCAGTCCTTTCTGCTATGTATACCCACACATTTCTGGGATTATCCTTGTAAATCTTCTCTGCACCGTCTCCAGTGCCTCTATATCCTTCTTCTAAGATGGAGAACAGAACTGCACGCACTATGCTAAAGTGTGGTCGAACCAAGGTTTGATGCAGGTTTAGAACAACTTGCCTACATTTCAATTCTAGCCCTCTAGAAATAAAGCCTAGTGATTGGTCTGCCTTATTATGGCTTTGCTAACCTGTGGTGATTCATGTATTTGTTCTCTCAGATCCCTTTATTCCTCTACCCTACCTAGACTTGCACGTTGCAAGTAATAAGTGACCTCCATATTCTCCCTACCAAAATGTTCTACGTCAAATTTATCCCCATGTTGGACTTCTCATTTCTAGACGTTTTTCTATTCTTTATTTTAAGAAGAATTGCATTATTTTTCCCACCATTCTTCTTCTTAAGCAGTTACTCGGGATCAAGGAGAATTGCTTCTACCCAGGTTCAATGGGTTTTGAGATGGCTGCTAAGTCTAATGTGCAATCTGCAGACTCTGCCACATATGGGGCAATTGGTGGCTGAAGAATTGGGTAGATAGGTGGTTTGCACCCTCCCCCGCCCAACATCTCAACTTTGCCTCTACGCATTCCCGATGAATGTGTTCAGTGCCTTCTCTAATGAGTCTTCTCCATTTTGGCTGGTCACAAGCCAGAGCCTCCCATGAGTCGACGGGTGTGGCTGATCTCTTCAGACTTACTATGAGGGCATCCCTAAAGTGTTTCCACCATCCTCCTGGGAGTCTCCTGTCATGACTGAGTTCCGAGTCGAGCAGTTGCTTCAGGAATATGAATGACACGTACTGCCCAGAAGAGCTGGCTTTGAATTATTAGCACCTAATGTTAAGCTGACTGGTCTCTAATTCCCTGGCCATATTCTATCCCCCTTCTTAAATATAAGAATTACATTAGCAATCCACCAGTTCTCGGACACCAGGCTTGTTCTAACCAGTTATCAGATATGAGTAGTAAGGCTTCTGCTTTCTCTGCCTTACATTTTTTAAAATACATGGATTCAATCCATCCAGACCAGGATGCTTTTTGCGTTTATTCAATACATCCCTGTAAATGCATTCTCTCATTACTCATCTCATCACAACGTCCTGTCTGTTTGATGCCCCTGGTAAATGCCAAAGCAAAATAATTAATGTTTCTACAATCTCTCTATTGTTACCGGTGGGATTGTCTGACCAGGACTCTTGAGATTTCCTCACAGGCTATCTTTTGATTTTTGGGGGCTACTTTTCTGTTTTTAATGGCTCCGTTTTCATTCTCACTAACTCCTTTATTAGGTGATGCAGTCGCATATTATTATCTTCCATATTTGTGCTGATTTTTGGAAGGTTTCTTTAGATAGATAAGATGGCACAAATACCAAAGACTGTTTATATATATGATTAAATCTTTTAAATTGGAATCTAGAATAAGATGTTTTTGTTAATTCATTATAAATAAATTTACCACACTCTATTTCCAAAATGAAAATTCTAGCTACTTGGCACAAGGTAGTTTATTAACAATGAGCCTCATATCTGAAGACCCTTTTAAAGATGAATTGCAAACAATTAGCACTCTCCGGCATTCGTTGCTTTCGTTCTGCCAATTTCGAGTTTATTTCCCCTCAATACTTCTGTTTAAAGTGAATGCTGATAAACACGTCAGGATACTGACTTCCAAAGGTCCAACTGTGCAATAACAGGAATACACACAAATTAATTGTGCAGCATAAGCTAACCATCAGATAATGAGTGGTTTAATTCACATATGTTTCACATTTCAGTGATTTTTTTTTTTACCAGACTGTGCTTTCATGAATCATAGATTGGAACCCCTTAGTACAGAAGCATCCCAGTTACAATAAAGACACATACCACTTTATGGAGGTGGTTAAATTACTAACCATATCCCCCAATACCATGCATTTTACATTGGAAATTGAAAGTCTGTACACAAATATAGAAACAGATGGATGTATATTGGCTGTCCAAAATATCTTGAATAAATTTCCCAGCCTGACAGGCCAGATAAAGCTATAATCCAGTTACTAAGCTTAGGTTTAATGAAAAATGACTCTGACTTCAATAATGCTTTTTTGCTCCAAATCAAAGGCACAACTATGGGTAAGAAATTTGCCCTAGTCTGTGCAAATATAAATATATGACAGAGCGGGAAGAGAGTGTGTTTAAAAAGTGTCCCAGGCTCCCAGTGGTGTTACCATAGATATTTGGATGACAGACGGGGTATTTAGACTCACACAGAAGCACAATTAGAAGAATTCATCAATGTGCTCAATAATTATCACCCCTCTTAAACTTAAAGCCACAACACACAAGGAAAGCTTTAGTTTCCAAGGTACCACAGTATTTAAATTGGCACAAGAAAACAACAGGCATCAGCTAGCAACAAAAGTTTGTTTCAAAGTAACTGACACACAAAAAGCCACCATCCTAAACACACCTTCTGCAGACTGGTGAGGTCAAAGTTAATGCATTTTCACCACGTAAGCAGAAACCTAGAAGATTACAACCAGACAGTTACAACCTTCTTCACTGCATGAAGACAGAGAACTGACACAAGATTCCTCAGATATATCAAGTCCAGTTTTTTGAGAGCTCGGCAACTCACCATTGCAAAATAGGTGAACAACAAGACCATTGCTAATTACAACATACTTCACAATGACCAAACCAAGAAATAAAATACTAAAGAATCATTTTGAAAAGTTAATATAGGATGTCAATTCTCTGAAGCAATATAACATAACTTTTAAAAGCAGCCAAAAACCTAATGGTTTTATCAATCTACCCCACTTCCCAACCCTCACAGTCTCTCTCTCCCTCTCAGCATCTCTCTCCCCGTGTCTCCCTCTCTCCCCCTCCGTGTTTCTCTGTCTCTCTTTTCCCGTGTCTCTCTCTCTCCCCACCTGTGTCTCTCTCTCGATCTCCCTCAGTGTTTCTCTCTTTATTTTCCCCTCAGTGTCTCTCTCTCTCCAGCTCTCTCTCCTCCTCAGTGTCTCCCCCTCTCCCCCTCAATATCGCATTCTCTCTCCTCCCTTAAGTTTCTCTCTCCCCATGTGTCTCTCTCTCTCTCTGTGTGTCTCTCTCTCCCCCTCAGTGTCTCTCTCTCCTTCAGTTTCTCTCTCGCTCTCTCTCCGCCGTGTCTCATTCTCCCTCTCTCCCTCACTCAGTGTCTCTCGCTCTCTCCCTCTGTGGCTCTCTCTCTCTCCCTCTCCCCCTCAGTCTCTCTCTCTCTCTCTCTCTCCCCTAGTCTCATAATCTTTCAGTCTTCCCCAGGCTCAAGGAAGTTGCCAGAGGACTGGAGAATTGCAAACATTACACCCTTGTTCAAAAAAGGTTGTAAGGATAAGCCCAGCAATTACAGACCAGTCAGTTTAACTTCAGTGGTGGGGAAGATTCTAGAAACAATTATTAGGGACAGAATTAGTGGTCAAATGTGTGTTGATTAGGAGAGCCAGCATGGATTTCTGAAGGGGAATTGTGTTTAACTAACTTGCTGGAGTTTTTTGAAGAGGTAACAGAAAAGGTTGATGAGGCTAATGCTGTTGATGTGGTGCACATGGACTGTCAAAAGGCATTTGATACAGTGCCACACAACAGACTTGAGAGAAAAGTTATTGCTCATGGAATATAAGGGACAGTAGGAACACGGATACAAAATTGTCTGAAAAGTAGGAAAAAGAGGATAATGGTAAATGGGTATTTTTCGGGCTGGAGGAAGGTTTGTAGTGAAGTTCCCCAGGGGTCAGTATTGGGACCCTTGCTTTTCCTGATATATATTAATGATCTAGATCTCGGTGTGCATGGGACAATTTCAAAGTTTGTGGATGATACAAAACTTGGGAGCATTGTAAACTGTGAGGAGGACAGTGTAGAACTTCAAAAGCACATAGACAAGTTGGTGGAGTGGGCGGATAGGTGGTAGATGAAGCTGAATGTGGAGAAGTGTGAGGTGATGCATTTTAATAGGAAGAACATGAGGAGACAATATAAAATAATGGGGACAATTCTTAAGGGGGAGCAGGAGCAGAGGGACCTGGGTGTATATGTGCATAGATCATTGAAGGTGGCAAGACAGGTTGAGAGAGCAGTTAATAAAGCATATAGTATCCTGGGCTTTATTAATAGGGGCATAGAGTACAAGAGCAAGAAGATTATGATGAGTTTACATAAGACACTGGTGGGCGCCACGCTATAGAAAGGATGTGGACGCATTGGAGAGAGTGCGGAAGAGGTTTAGAAGAATGGTTCCAGGGATGAGAAACTTCAGCTATGAAGAAAGATTGGAGAGGTTGGGACTGTTCTCCCTGGAGATGAGAAGGCTAAGAGGAGATAGAGGCATTCAAAATCATGAGGGGGCTACACGGAGTACATGGGAGAAACTGTTCCCACTCGTAAAAGGATCAGGAATGAGAGGGCACAGATTTAAAGTGATTTGCAACAGAAGCAAATGTGATGTGAGAAAATCTTTTTCACACGAGTGGTTGGGGTCTGGAATGCACTGCCTGGAAATGTGGGGGAGACAGATTCAATCGAGGCATTCAAGAGGGCATTAGATGATTGTTTCAATAGAAACCATATGCAGGGGTACAGGGCAATGACAGTAAGTCATAATGCTCATTTGGAGAGCTGGTGCAGGCACGATGGGCCAAATGGACTCATACTGGATCGTAGCGATTCTGTGATTCTTTCACTCTGAGTGGCTCTCTCTCTCTCTCTCTCTCCCCTCAGTCTCTCTCTCTCTCTCGCCCCTCAGTCTCTCTCTCTCTCCGCTCAGTCTCTCTCTCTCTCTCTCTCTCCCCTAAGTCTCTATCTCTCTCTCTCCCCTCAGTCTCTCTCTCTCACCCCTCAGTCTGTCTCTCTCTCTCTCTCTCCCCTCAGTCTCTCTCTCTCTCTCTCCCCTCAGTCTCTGTCTCTCTCTCCCCTCAGTCTCTCTCTCCCTCCCCTCAGTCTCTCTCTCTCTCCCCTCAGTCTCTCTCTCTCCCCTCAGTCTCTCTCTCTCTCCCCTCAGTCTCTCTCTCTCTCCCCTCAGTCTCTCTCTCTCTCTCCCCTCAGTCTATCTCTCTCTCTCTCCCCTCAGTCTCTCACTATCTCTCTCTCTCCCCTCAGTCTCTCTCTCTCTCTCTCCCCTCAGTCTCTCTCTCTCTCTCTCCCCTCAGTCTCTCTCTCTCTCCCTCTCCCCTCAGTATCTCTCTCTCTCTCTCTCCCCTCAGTCTCTCTCTCTCTCTCTCTCCCCTCAGTCTCTCTCTCTCTCTCTCTATCCCCTCAGTCTCTCTCGCTCTCTCTCTCCCCTCAGTCTTTCTCTCTCTCTCACTCCCCTCAGTCTCTCTCTCTCTCTCCCCTCAGTCTCTCTCTCTCTCCCCTCAGTCTCTCTCTCTCTCTCTCTCCCCTCAGTCTCTCTCTCTCTCCCCTCAGTCTCTCTCTCTCTCTCCCCTCAGTCTCTCTCTCCCTCTCCCATCAGTCTCTCTCTCTCCCTCTCCCCTCAGTCTCCCTCTCTCTCCTCAGTCTCTCTCTCTCTCTCCCCTCAGACTCTCTCTCTCTCTCCGCTCAGTCTCTCTCTCTCTCTCTCTCCCTTCAGTCTCTCTCTCTCTCTCCCCTCAGTCTCTCTCTCTCTCTCTCCCCTCAGTCTCTCTCTCTCCCTCTCCCCTCAGTCTCTCTCTCTCCCTCTCCCCTCAGTCCCTCTCTCTCTCTCCCCTCAGTCTCTCTCTCTCTCTCTCTCTCCCCTCAGTCTCTCTCTCTCTCTCTCCCCTCAGTCTCTTTCTCTCCCTCTCCCCTCAGTCTCTCTCTCTCACTCTCTCTCCCCTCAGTCTCTCACTCTCTCTCTCTCCCCTCAGTCTCTCTGCCTCTCTCTCTCTCCCCTCAGTCTCTCTCTCTCTCTCCCCTATGTCTCTCTCGCTCTGGCTCTCCCCTCAGTCTCTCCGTCTCTCTCTCCCCTCAGTCTGTCTCTCTCTCTCTCCCCTCAGTCTCTCTCTCTCTCTCTCCCCTCAGTCTCTCTCTCTCTCTCTCTCCCCTCAGTTTCTCTCCCCCTCTCCCCTCAGTCTCTCTCTCTCTCTCTCTCTATCCCGTCAGTCTCTCTCTCTCTCTCTCTCCCCGCAGTACCTCTCTCTCTCTCTCTCCCCTCAGTCTCTCTCTCTCTCTCCTCTCAGTCTCTCTCGCTCTCTCTCCCTCTGTCTCTCTCTCTCTCTCCCCTCAGTCTCTCTCTCTCTCTCTCTCTCTCTCCCCTCAGTCTCTCTCTCTCACTCTCCCCTCAGTCTCTCTCTCTCCCCTCAGTCTCTCTCTCTCTCTCTCTCCCCTCAGTCTCTCTCTCTCTCTCTCTCCCTCAGTCTCTCTCTCTCTCTCCCCTCAGCCTCTCTCTCTCTCCCCTCAGTCTCTCTCTCTCTCTCTCTCCCCTCAGTCTCTCTCTCTCTCTCTCCCCTCAGTCTCTCTCTCTCTCTCCCCTCAGTCTCTCTCTCTCTCTCCCTCAGTCTCTCTCTCTCTCCCCTCAGTCTCTCTCTCTCTCTCTCTCTCCCCTCAGTCTCTCTCTCTCTCTCCCCTCAGTCTCTCTCTCTCTCTCCCCTCAGTCTCTCTCTCTCTCCCCTCAGTCCTCTCTCTCTCTCTCTCTCTCCCCTGTCTCTCTCTCTCTCTCCCCTCAGTCTCCCTCTCTCTCCCCTCAGTCTCTCTCTCATTCTCTCTCCCCTCAGTCTCTCTCTTTCTCCCCTCAGTCTCTCTCTCTCTCCCCTCAGTCCCTCTCTCTCCCTCTCCCCTCAGTCTCTCTCTCTCCCTCTCCCCTCAGTCTCACTCTCTCTCTCTCCCCTCAGTCTCTCTCTCTCCCTCTCCCCTCAGTCTCTCTCTCTCTCTCTCTCCCTCAGTCTCTCTCTCTCTCTCTCTCCCCTCAGTCTCTCTTTCTCTCTCCCCTCAGTCTCTATCTCTCTCACTCCCCTCAGTCTCTCTCTCTCTCCCCTCATTCTCTCTCTCTCCCTATCCCCTCAGTCTCTCTCTCTCTCTCCGCTCAGTCTCTCTCTCTCTCTCCCCTCAGTCTCTCTCTCTCTCTCTCCCCTCAGTCTCTCTCTCTCTCTCTTTCTCTCTCCCCTCAGTCTCTCTCTCTCTATCTTCCCTCAGTCTCTCTCTCTCTCCCCCTCAGTCACTCTCTCTCTCTCTCATCAGTCTCTCTCTCTCTCTCCCCTCATTCTCTATCTCTCTCTCCCCCCCTCAGTCTCTCTCTCTCTCTCCTCTCAGTCTCTCTTTCTCCCTCTCCCCTTAGTCTCTCTCTCTCTCTCACCTCAGTCTCTCTCTCTCTCTCCCCTCAGTCTCTCTCTCTCCCACTCCCCTCAGTCTCTCTCTCTCCCTCTCCCCTCAGTCTCTCTCTCTCCCTCTCCCCTCAGTCTCTCTCTCTCTCCCCTCAGTCTCTATCTCTCTCTCCCCTCAGTCTCTCTCTCCCCTCAGGCTCTCTCTCTCTCTCTCCCCTCAGTCTCTCTCTCCCTCTCTCTCCCCTCAGTCTCTCTCTCTCCCTCTCCCCTCAGTCACTCTCTCTCTCTCTCTCTCCCCTCAGTCTCTCTCTCTCTCTCTCCCCTCAGTACCTCTCTCTCTCTCTCTCTCCACTCAGTCTCTCTCTCTCTCTCCCCTCAGTCTCTCTCGCTCTCTCTCTCCCCTCAGTCTCTCTCTCTCTCTCTCTTTCCCCTCAGTCACTCTCTCTCTCTCCCTCAGTCTCTCTCTCTCTCCCCTCAGTCTCTCTCTCTCTCTCTCTCCCCTCAGTCTCTCTCTCTCCCTTCAGTCTCTCTCTCTCTCTCCCCTCAGTCTCTCTCTCTCTCCCCCCTCAGTCTCTCTCTCTCTCTCCCCTCAGTCTCTATCTCTCTCTCTGACTCCCCTCAGTCTCTCTCTCTCCCCTCAGTCTCTCTCTCTCTCTCTCTCCCCTCAATCTCTCTCGCTCTCTCTCCCGTCAGTCTCTCTCTCTCTCTCTCCCCTCAGTCTCTCTCTCTCTCTCACCTCAGTCTCTCTCTCTCACTCCCCTCAGTCTCTCTCTCTCTCTCTCTCCCCTCATTCTCTCTCTCTCCCTATCCCCTCAGTCTCTCTCTCTCTCTCCGCTCAGTCTCTCTCTCTCTCTCCCCTCAGTCTCTCTCTCTCTCTCTCCCCTCAGTCTCTCTCTCTCTCTCTTTCTCTCTCCCCTCAGTCTCTCTCTCTCTCTATCTTCCCTCAGTCTCTCTCTCTCTCTCCCCTCAGTCACTCTCTCTCTCTCTCTCATCAGTCTCTCTCTCTCTCTCCCCTCAGTCTCTATCTCTCTCTCTCCCCCTCAGTCTCTCTCTCTCTCTCCCCTCAGTCTCTCTTTCTCCCTCTCCCCTTAGTCTCTCTCTCTCTCTCACCTCAGTCTCTCTCTCTCTCTCCCCTCAGTCTGTCTCTCTCTCTCTCCCCTCAGTCTCTCTCTCTCTCTCTCCCCTCAGTCTCTCTCTCTCTCTATCTCCCCTCAGTCTCTCTCTCTCTCCCCTCAGTCACTCTCTCTCTCTCTCATCAGTCTCTCTCTCTCTCTCTCCTCAGTCTCTCTCTCTCTCTCTCCCCTCAGTCTCTCTCTCTCTCTCCCCTCAGTCTCTCTCTCTCTCTCCCCTCAGTCTCTCTCTCTCCCTCTCCCCTCAGTCTCTATCTCTCTCTCCCCTCAGTCTCTCTCTCTATCTCTCCCCTCAGTCTCTCTCTCTCTCTCCCCTCAGTCTCTCTCTCTCTCTCTCTCTCCCCTCAGTCTCTCTCCCCCTCTCCCCTCAGTCTCTCTCTCTCTCTCTCTATCCCCTCAGTCTCTCTCTCTCTCTCTCTCCCCGCAGTACCTCTCTCTCTCTCTCTCCCCTCAGTCTCTCTCTCTCTCTCCCCTCAGTCTCTCTCGCTCTCTCTCTCCCCCTCAGTCTCTCTCTCTCTCTCTCTTTCCCCTCAGTCTCTCTCTCTCTCTCCCTCAGTCTCTCTCTCTCTCTCCCCTCAGTCTCTCTCTCTCTCTCTCTCCCCTCAGTCTCTCTCTCTCTCTCACCCCTCAGTCTCTCTCTCTCCCCTCAGTCTCTCTCTCTCTCTCTCTCCCCCTAGTCTCTCTCTCTCTCTCTCCCCTCAGTCTCTCTCTCTCTCGCTCTCCCCTCAGTCTCTCTCTCTCTCTCTCTCCCCTCAGTCTCTCTCTCTCTCTCTCTCTCTCCCCTCAGTCTCTCTCTCTCTCTCTCCCCTCAATCTCTCTCTCTCTCTCCCCTCAGTCTCTCTCTCACTCTCTCCCCTCAGTCTCTCTCTCTCTCTCCACTCAGTCTCTCTCTCTCTCTCTCCCTCAGTCTCTCTCGCTCTCTCTCTCCCCTCAGTCTCTCTCTCTCTCTCTCTTTCCCCTCAGTCTCTCTCTCTCTCTCCCTCAGTCTCTCTCTCTCTCTCTAACCTCAGTCTCTCTCTCTCTCTCTCTCCCCTCAGTCTCTCTCTCTCCCTTCAGTCTCTCTCTCTCTCTCCCCTCAGTCTCTCTCTCTCTCTCTCCCCTCAGTCTCTCTCTCTCTCCCCTCAATCTCTCTCTCTCTCTCTCCCCTCAGTCTCTCTCTCTCTCTCTCCCCTCAGTCTCTTTCTCTCTCTCACCTCAGTCTCTCTCTCTCACTCCCCTCAGTCTCTCTCTCTCTCTCTCTCCCCTCATTCTCTCTCTCTCCCTATCCCCTCAGTCTCTCTCTCTCTCTCCGCTCAGTCTCTCTCTCTCTCTCCCCTCAGTCTCTCTCTCTCTCTCTCCCCTCAGTCTCTCTCTCTCTCTCTTTCTCTCTCACCTCAGTCTCTCTCTCTCTCTATCTTCCCTCAGTCTCTCTCTCTCTCTCCCCTCAGTCACTCTCTCTCTCTCTCTCATCAGTCTCTCTCTCTCTCTCCCCTCAGTCTCTATCTCTCTCTCTCCCCCTCAGTCTCTCTCTCTCTCTCCCCTCAGTCTCTCTTTCTCCCTCTCCCCTTAGTCTCTCTCTCTCTCTCACCTCAGTCTCTCTCTCTCTCTCCCCTCAGTCTGTCTCTCTCTCTCTCCCCTCAGTCTCTCTCTCTCTCTCTCCCCTCAGTCTCTCTCTCTCTCAATCTCCCCTCAGTCTCTCTCTCTCTCTCCCCCTCAGTCACTCTCTCTCTCTCTCATCAGACTCTCTCTCTCTCTCTCCTCAGTCTCTCTCTCTCTCTCTCTCCCCTCAGTCTCTCTCTCTCTCTCTCCCCTAAGTCTCTCTCTCTCTCTCCCCCTCAGTCTCTCTCTCTCTCTCTCCCCTCAGTCTCTATCTCTCTCTCCCCTCAGTCTCTCTCTCTATCTCTCCCCTCAGTCTCTCTCTCTCTCTCTCCCCTCAGTCTCTCTCTCTCTCTCTCTCCCCTCAGTCTCTCTCCCCCTCTCCCCTCAGTCTCTCTCTCTCTCTCTCTATCCCCTCAGTCTCTCTCTCTCTCTCTCTCTCCCCGCAGTACCTCTCTCTCTCTCTCTCCCCTCAGTCTCTCTCTCTCTCTCCCTCAGTCTCTCTCGCTCTCTCTCTCCCCTCAGTCTCTCTCTCTCTCTCTCTTTCCCCTCAGTCTCTCTCTCTCTCTCTCTCCCCGCAGTACCTCTCTCTCTCTCTCTCCCCCTCAGTCTCTCTCTCTCTCTCCCCTCAGTCTCTCTCCCTCTCTCTCTCCCCTCAGTCTCTCTCTCTCTCTCTCTTTCCCCTCAGTCTCTCTCTCTCTCTCCCTCAGTCTCTCTCTCTCTCTCCCTCAGTCTCTCTCTCTCTCTTTCCCCTCAGTCTCTCTCTCTCTCTCTCTCCCCGCAGTACCTCTCTCTCTCTCTCTCCCCTCAGTCTCTCTCCCTCTCTCTCTCCCCTCAGTCTCTCTCTCTCTCTCTCTTTCCCCTCAGTCTCTCTCTCTCTCTCCCTCAGTCTCTCTCTCTCTCTCCCCTCAGTCTCTCTCTCTCTCTCTCTCTCCCCTCAGTCTCGCTCTCTCTCTCTCCCCTCAGTCTCTCTCTCTCCCCTCAGTCTCTCTCTCTCTCTCTCCCCTGAGTCTCTCTCTCTCTCTCTCCCCTCAGTCTCTCTCTCTCTCTCTCTCCCCTCAGTCTCTCTCTCTCTCGCTCTCCCCTCATTCTCTCTCACTCTCTCTCCCCTCAGTCTCTCTCTCTCTCTCCCCTCAGTCACTCTCTCTCTCTCTCATCAGTCTCTCTCTCTCTCCCCTCAGTCTCTCTTTCTCTCTCTCTCCCCTCAGTCTCTCTCTCTCTCTCGCCCTCAGTCTCTCTCTCTCTCTCCACTCAGTCTCTCTCTGTCCCCCTCCCCTCAGTCTCTATCTCTCTCTCCCCTCAGTCTCTCTCTCTCTCTCTCCCCTCAGTTTCTCGCTCACTCTCTCCCCTCAGTCTCTCTCTCTCTCTCTCTCCCCTCAGTCTCTCTCTCTCCCTTTCCCCTCAGTCTCTCTCTCTCTCTCTCCCCTCAGTCTCTCTCTCTCCTCTCTCTCCACCTCAGGTACCCTCTGGCTCTCTCTCTCTATCCCTTCTG